>NW_026129711.1:15428-134107 GCF_022985175.1 Labeo rohita | reverse complement strand
ACCCTCACCATGGAGGGTCTCTTGAGCAGCCATGCCAAGGGGTCAGGCCCTTTCTCCACCCTCCCCCCATTAGGCTGCTCTCATGGAGAGTTTGGCAGTGCTCGCCCTGCTCCGAGAGTCACTTACGAACACGCTGCTTCCCCCTGAGTGTTTAAGTTTCCCTCTCATTCTGTGAGTCAGCAACTTCAGGTAGTTAGGCCTCTCTCTGCTTCCCTGTTAAGTTGTTCGCTTTGCTGGATGAGCTTAGTAGTGCTCTCCTCAACCTAGGGGATCACCTATGAGCATGCTTCCCCCTTCTGATCGCCTGGGTTTCTCTCTTATCCTGAAGAGCTGAATTCCCTGCTTTGTGGGCTCCACAGCAATGTCAGGGGGTCTGGCCTTATCCAGCCTTCCCCCTAGACTGTTTCATGGTGAACTCAGCTATGCTTCCCCACTTCAGAGGGTCGTTCAGAATTTCCCTTCTTCTTGAGGGTTAAACTCTCCACTGCCCAGAGCTCCGTGACAAGCGCTCTGTACATGCAGAATCATGCTAACTCTAAAGTGTGCACGCTAGTCTCTGTGCACTTTCAAAAAAATCCATGTTGTGGTAAGGACACACATTAGGCATCTTGTGTTCTTTTCTAAAAACCTGTATGGTATGGGTTACGCGCTCGACGTCGTTCCCATTCTTTGAGTTGGCTCAGGCCCCGGTTCCCTTGGGCCCTGTATCCCGTATCCCCTTAAATGAAATTCTTCTTCTGATTCCAAGCCATTGAGCTCTACCCTGGGTCCAGGATATCTGACCCCTAACAGGTAAGTCTTTGGCGTATGCAGCTCAGGCCTTTGGCCAAAGAGGATAATGTCACTGACAGCCATCAAGGCTTCCTTGGGGCAACTTAACAACTCAACAAGATTGGTAGAGTTGGTACTTAGTGCTTGCCTTGTGCTTGGCATGCACTCCCCTCAGCATGGCAGCGTGGGTATAATGTTCCCCATAGCAACATCTAGAGGACGCCCGTTTGATGTTCCCTCGAAAGGGAATGTCTCAGGTTACGTATGTAACCATGGTTACCTGAGAAGGGAACGAGACACAGCTTCCTCTAGAATCCTCGCCATGCTTTGGACACAAGCTTCAGACGAAGAACCAGATGACGTGTTCTCCCGGCGCCCCTTTATACCTTGGTCGCGCCGGTAGTGACGTCATAGGCTGTCGCCGGCCAATGTTATTGTCTTGTTTAGATGTATGCTTCAGGACACTGGTCACACAAGGCATTACCCATATCGACCTCGTAGTGACCTCTAGAGGACGCAGTGTCTCGTTCCTTTCTCAGGGAACCATGCTTACATATGTAACCTGAGCCGTTTTTGCATGCATATTATATGTCTCTACACCACACCCTTAATCCTACCCATTGTGTATCATATTGCCAAGACATTTGAAGTCAATTTAAAAAAAAATTGGATTTCAAAGGCAAAGTTTCTATTTTTATCTAAAATACTGCATTAATAACTTCCGGTTGGGCTATGAAGCAACATGGCAGGTTAAACTGCGAGCTCCCTTAAATCAGCTTTAGTACTCCGCCAAACTCGATTTATACTTATTGGTAATCTACATGTGCTGAGAGATGAGCGGAGGGACAAAGTCTAAAGCTAAAAGAAACCCCGAAAAGCAAGGTAAAGACTGTAATCGAACGGAGACAGACAGCATGCAAGAACGAGTAGAAGATGGCGAACAGGAAACAACAGATTCTTTACGCGCGGGTTTAAACAGTATCAGCATCAGCAAGCAGATACGAGAATTTCGTAGCGAGCTGAAAGTGGAGCTGGGTACGTTTAAAGATGAACTCAAGACTCAAATGAAACACAAATTAGAGGAATTTAAGGAGGACATCAATCAGAAAATCGCACTCACAACACAAGAAATAAAGGAACAAAATGCAAAGATCGAGACCACTTTGTCACGTGTTGAAGAAATGGAGTACTGGAGCTCCGAGACTGATGGCCTACTACAGGAATTTATGCAAGAGCACAAAAAGATGATAGACAAATTGACTGACCTCGAGTCACGGTCCAGAAGAAATAACCTGCACATTTTCTGAGTATCAGAGGATAAAGAAAAGGGATCGGTCACACAGTTTGTTGAAGAACTTATGCGGAGGGAACACGGCATTGACGCAGACTGCCAAATTCAGCGGGCGCACAGAGCTCTGGCACCGAAGCCTAAAGCAGATCAACCACCGAGGGCTATCGTCGTGAACTTTTTACAATACAGTACGAAAGAAATGGTCCTGAGTAAAGCTTGGAGCAAGAGAATAATCACAATCGGAGAGAGGAGGATTTTCTTCGATCACGATTATCCCTCGGCTGTGGTGCAGCAGCGCAAGTCATACGTTAAAGCCAAGAAAATCCTGAAAGAAGCGGGGATCCACTTTCAGACCCCATTCACTAAGATGAGAGTACATTGGAATAATGGAGTAAAAACGTACAACGACGCGAAAGAAGTTGAGAAAAATCTGCGCGATAGAGGGTATAAAGTAGCTGACTCCGAAGAGGCAGAGGGCACTACAACACTTTTGGAACGACTCGAGGCAAGGAAAAGTTCGGCTTGGCAGCGGGTCACCAAAGAGCGGAGAGAAGAGGAAAGCAGAAGGGTACGGAAGCGGCTAGAGGATTTTCAGCGAAAGAACGCGGTGAATTTGTAAGAGACCCTCTATATGCGATGTGAACAAGGGACTAATAAATCAAGTCAAGAGGGAACAATGAAAGTGAGTGACAGCCGAAATTTGTTGTATAATAATTCAAATAATATGGTAAGGAGTTTTCGTGTAAAAGCTTGACATACGGGAGACATGGACATCTAAGAAAACTTATCTGGTATGGGTGCAAAAACCTATAGTAGGCAGCACCTCATATCTAGAAGGGGGCCCTCCGTTCAGCTGAGGTCTTCCCCCCTAATGGAGAGAGTGACTCAAAACCCTAAGCTGTGGGTGATCATTCCCAAATGGAGGTCAGTTGATATTCTGTTCGATCATTCAAATGGTTTTGGTTTATGTAAATGTTGTTCAGTTGTTCTTACTTGTTCAAATGTTAGCCAGTGGGGTTATCGTTTTATGAGGATTGTTGTAAAGAAAAACATATGCAGGAGTGGGACATTAAGATAATGTCTTTGAATGTTAATGGTTTGGGGAATCCGGCCAAAAGGTCTAGGGTAATAGCTAAATTGAAAAAGGAAAGGACACATATCTTCTTCTTGCAAGAAACACACATGTCAAATGAGGAACATGAAAAATTTAAAAAATTTGGTTTTAAAAATATTTTTTATAGTTCATGCCCAAACCATCGTAGGAGAGGGGTTATTATTTTAATTCCACAAAGTCTCAATTTTGAGTGTCAGAAAGAAATAAAGGATAAAGAAGGGAGATATGTTATTGTTAAAGGAACAATTAATGGTAACATAGTAACTCTTGTGAATGTTTATGCTCCACCGGAAAGCAATAAACAATATTTCAAATCGTTATTTGATATTGTGGCTAAGGAAATGGAGGGGGTTTGTATATGTGGAGGGGATCTAAATATAGTGTTAAACCATGAGATGGATACAACAAGTTATAAAAGAAACAAAAAGCATATAACAAAATTCATGAATCACATGTGTACAGAAATGGGACTAATTGATGCCTGGAGGGAACTACACCCAATGGAGAAGGACTATAGTCACTACTCTGCCACTCATTCTGTATATTCTAGAATAGATTATTTTCTCTTACAAGAAGAAAACAGACACAGGATACAGCAATGTAGAATTGGAGTAGCTGATGTATCAGATCATTGTGCGATCTATGTGAGGATTTTCTTGGGTGGGGGGGGAAGAAACACACTGTGGAGATTAAATCAAGGAATACTAAATAACAAATTAATAATTGAACAAATTCGCACAGAAATAAAAAGATATGTAGAGGAAAATAACAATGGCGAGGTGGACCCCTCCATACTATGGGATGCACTTAAGGCAGTGATTCGAGGAAAATTAATAGCTATTACAAGCACTTTTAAAAAAGAAAGGGTAGCTCATTATGAAAAACTTACTTCAGAATTGAAACAATTGGAGTGTAAACATAAATGCAATGCTAATAAAGAGGTGATGGCTCAAATTGGAAAATTGAGAAAGGAAATTAACAGTTTATTACAGTTAGAAGTAGAGAAAAAGGCAAGATTTTTAAAACAAAATTATTATGAAGCAGGACCAAGAGCAATTAAACTCTTGGCAAGACGAATGCGTAAACAACAAACTAATAACTTGATCTTGAAACTATACGATCCCAAAACAAATAAAATTAAACATGATCCAAAAGATATTGAAAATATTTTTAAGAATTATTATGAAGAATTATACAAACAGACCTCCATTGTGGATAGAACAAAAGTACAAGAGTTTCTAAATACATTAGATCTACCCTCTATTGGTGATTTACAAAATAAAATCTTAACTGCTGAAATAACTACTGAGGAATTACAAAGTGTCATGGGCAAACTAAAGTCAGGCAAAGCACCAGGGAGTGATGGATTCCCTTCAGAGTGGTATAGAACTTTTAGTAAAGAACTGATGCCATTGTTAAGGGACACTTTTAATTGGGTTATAAAAGAAGGTAAAATTCCTCCATCATGGAAAGAGGCTATAATTTCTGTAATCCCAAAGGGGAAAAAAGACCAGGATCACTGTCAAAATTATAGACCTATATCACTCCTTAATACAGATTATAAAATGTACAGTTCTATACTAGCATCCAGAATACAAATGTTTCTACCTGATTTGATAGATGAGGATCAAACAGGATTTGTTAAAGGCCGGCAAACATATGAAAATATTAGAAGAACTCTTCATATAATAGATAGGGCTTATCGAAAAAAATTACCTGTTGCTCTAATCAGTCTTGATGCTGAGAAGGCCTTTGACAGGGTCGACTGGGATTTTCTGTATTTATCGCTAGAAAAACTGGGTTTTAACAGTAAATCTATACAGTGCATAAAGTCAATATATCAAAATCCGACAGCAAGAGTGAGAGTAAATGGGTCTTTATCAGAAAGATTTTGCCTGGGAAGAGGAACTAGGCAGGGTTGCTGTCTTAGTCCTTCGCTATTCGCCATTTATATAGAACCACTGGCTCAATTAATTAGACAGCATTTGTTGATACCAGGGGTGGAAATCAATGGAATAGAACATAAAATTAGTCTTTTTGCGGATGATGTTATGATTTATTTAGCTGAACCCAAGAAACATTTCACAAACCTTATGCAAGTTTTAGAGCAATTTAATGAATATGCTGGATACAAATTAAATGTAACAAAAACCCAAATTCTTATGTTTAATTGTAAACCAAACATGGAACTCAAACAAAACTATGACATTAATTGGGATGCAAATTGCCTAAAATACTTAGGTGTAAATTTGACTAAAGACTTAACAAAATTGTACTGTGCCAATTATAATCCAATTATTAGTAATATAAAGAGCGACATAGAGAGGTGGTCCACTTACCCCATGAGCTTTAGTGATAGGATAAGAGGAGTAAAAATGAATATTTTACCACGTCTACTCTATTTGTTTCAATCACTCCCAATGGAAATTCCACCAAAGCAATTCTGTGAATGGGACAAATTAATATCTAGGTATATATGGGAGGGTAAAAGACCCCGAGTGCGCTATTCAACACTCCAATTACCTAAAGAAAAAGGTGGTATGGCTCTTCCAAATCTTAAAAATTATTTCTATGCAGCACAAATACGTCCCATTTTTTATTGGTGTACTTCTAGCTATTTAGCCAAATGGAAAGAAACAAATATACAAGATCTTCAAGTTCAATCTTTTATAGGGGAGAGCGAAATTCATAAACATACTAAAGACAAACTGGGCCCAATAGTGACATTTACACTAAAGGTCTGGCATTCAATTGTTAAACATTTCAAATTGGAGAAAGAAATTGGAATACTTAGGTGGATTATACATGACGAAGAATCAAGTCAGGAAGGGAAGATCCAATATTTCATCAATGGAAGGTGAAGGGAATAACGGCATTGTGCTGTGTAGTTACTGAGGGCGAAATTAAAATTTCCAGGACTTAAAAGATAATTTTGGACTCAGAAATCAGGACTTATTTAGATATTTCCAGTTAAGGGATTATTACAATAAAAAAAGGAAAATTAGAGTAAATGATATCCATCCTCTTACCAAAATGATGATGGATGCCTATAACCATACGTTACCTAGATTAATTTCTTCCTTATATGAGGTGTTAATGAGTTGCAGCCCCTCTTCCACATTATATATAAAATCGAAATGGGATAAAGAATTAAAGACTGTAATACCAGAAACAGATTGGTACGATATGTGGATATTACACCAAACTACCACTAGCTCACAAATATGGAGGGAGTTTTCCTGGAAATGTCTTATCCGTTTCTTTATAACACCAAAGATTAAAAGCAAACAAGTCTCCAAGCAAAAGGAGTGCTGGAGACAGTGTGGAAAGTTAGCAGCAGATCACACACACATTTTTTGGAGCTGTAAGAAAATCCAATCCTTTTGGGATAATGTGCAGGTAGTTATATCTGAAGTACTTGGATATAGTATACCCAGATCCTCTATTTTTACTTATGGGAAATATTAAAGGCATAGTATCCAAAAGCGATCAATATTTATGTAAGATTCTTCTTGTGGCATGTAAAAAGGTTATAACAAGGAATTGGATTAAAGACACCACATTGAATTGTAAACAGTGGTTTGAAATTATCGAAGAAATCCGGGTGATGGAAGAACTTACATATACGTTAAAGATGAAAAAAGGTGATTTCAAAAGGGACTGGGAAAAGTGGCTGATTTACAAGGAATATAAAGACATACTCATCTAAGTAAACTGTAATTGTTTTAGAAGTTACAACCTCACCTGTTTGGCTTTGTTTCTATGTTATGTATGTACGTATAAGGTATTTTCTTTTTTATTTATTTTTCTTTATCTTTTGTGGCATAACTCTATGCAGAAAGAGGTATGTATAGGATTATAGCTATGTATACTGGGTAGCATAAATCTAATATATCTATGTACAATATCTCTTTTTGTTGTTGTTAAAGCTATTATTTGTTTCTGTATTGCTTATCCTGCATATTTAACCAAATAATAATAAAAAAGTGGTATGACTGCACTGTATCCCTAAAATGTCTAGTTTGAACTTGCCGTTTGCTAGCAACTAATTTCTTCATGGAAGCTTTGCATTCAAATAATTCAACTCAGATCAGTGTTTCGTGTCTAATAATTTTGACACAAAACATCTAAATAATCTATCAAGCAGCTGTGTAATAAGTGAGATAATCTACATTCAGCCAGTTGTTATTGCAAAATATAGATGTATGTTCTCCCTTACTTATTATAATCTTAATTCAATTGATAAAGGATTTAGAAAGTCTGACAGTAATCATTGCTGAGTGCTACTGTAAGGTTAATTCTGCCTGGTTTAAATGTTTCCAAAATGATTAACAGTTGAAAATATTAGAAATTTAGAAAAGTAATCAAAAAGTAATTAAAAGTAATAAGTTATATTACTTTAATAAAGTAATTGAAAAGTTACACTACTTATTACTGTAACCGGGAGTGAACGACGAGAGGCGAGCGGATCCACATGCGAGCTTTTATTATATGGACGAGACAGATACATGGTCGTGCAGGCAGGATCAGAGAACAGTAAACAGGAATATCGGAGGCCAGACGAGAGAATAGTCCAGCAAGACAAGTGATAGTCCGAAAAGGCAGGCGGCTAGACAGTCGATAAAGAGATAACCAGGCGGGAGAACAAAAACTAGGAACTAGGAAAACATTAACAATGGGAATACAACAATACAACAATTCCTGGTTTGCAAGTGGAAAGACCGGGGCTTTTATAGCGCCGCTGATTGGTCGCGGGTGCAAGTGCAATGGCTGATGGAGAATGTAGTCCGGGGTGTAGTGCAACAGTCCGTGTGTGATAGGGCGAGAGTGACATCTGGTGGTGAGCGGACCGTGGGACACCGACCAGATTCGTGACAATTACATTTTAAGTCAAGTAACTTGTAATCTGTAACCTATTACATTTCCAAAGTAACCTTCCCAACACTGCTAGTAATGTAACTAATTAATTTTGAAATAAAGTAATCAGAACAGTAATTTGATTACTTTTAAAAGGAGTAATCAGTAATCAGTAATTTAATTACATTTTCAGAGTAACTTGCCCAACACTGAAAACTTGTCAGATAAGAGGTGAGGTGAGCTAATCATAAAATAAAGACCCAGGTAAAAAATGAATTAATCTTTTCTTTCTTATAGTATTATAGTTTTGTCTTGTTTGTAGTGTGATCAACGTTTGTGTAAGTAGTAGATGTGTTAGGGAAGTAACACATAACATTTTAATTATATTTTGCTAAAACGAACGAAATTAACAAAATGACTCAGAAAAAAGATTTGTTCATTTTGCTGAACGAGACTCATCACTACTACGAATCACGTCTAAGTTCATCGTCTGTGTACTCTGGCTCAAAAAGGTAGAGTATGTTGAAAAACTCCATCTTATTTTCTCCTACAACTTCAGAATCGTCCGACATCGTTGTACCTTTCTGTCTGTAAACAGCGTTTGACTTACTTGCACTTTCTTAGTCTTTGCGCGTTCGCTTTGTAAACACTGGGTCTGTATTTCTGCCTACGTTCCACGTGACCTTTCTACGTGATTCAGTAGTATTTAGCGTCGTGGACGCGCATCCCAGAGCCTGTGCTACAACGAGCTTTTGTGCTTAAAAAGTATACAAATGTTTATCTTCTGAAAAAATGACCAATCATTTCGCTAGATAAGACCCTTCTTCAGGCGTTTCTTTAAATTGATTGTTTATTGTTTGTGCAGACCTACACAGTTTTGTGTTTTATTTAATAATGTGCATTTCTATAAGGGCTTTTATAAGTGTGAGTAATCAGTACATTTCTGTTTGCTTAAACAATACACTGAGTGAATCCTAATTCATGACTCTGGCTCTTTACTCCTCTCCTGGTCACTAGACATTAATTAGGTTTTTGGACTGTACCACTGTACAGTCTTTAATACATTGGCAAAACATCTGTATTTGCCTTAATATTTAGTATTTTTGTTCAATATGTGTAATTAAGAAAAATTAGTTTTTGTGTCATCAACCCAGAAATAATGTTTGATTCAGTTAGATTCTGTGAACCAGTTCAACCAGTTCCTTGCTGTGAACGGGCTCAACAGAACGATTCATTCAAAAATTAGACATCATTAGCAGAAACTCCTCAACAGAGGTTGTTTTTGTTGGTAGTGTTTTGCTCCTTTTCTGCTGATTGAAGAGCTTCTTGTCTGGGTGTCAGAATAGACAAGCGGCGTGTGGAGAAGTGTTGCATAATTTATCTTTTATTAACACAATCACAATTTTTGCCTTTCACGGTTAAATAAATATCTGCAGTATTAGTGTGACAGCAAGCAAAAATATTGATAAATATGCTTGCATTTATTCTCATTATGGGCTGTGAATGAAAGACAAACACAAGCCTAGTTAATACTTCAAGGTTGTTTTTGTATGTCCATATCATGCAGACAACATTGTTTTCATGTGCTAATGCTGTTTTGTTGTTGTAGTTTTGATTGTTGTTTGTTCTCTCTCTGCATGCTACTTTTCTTTGGCTTTTTTCAAGGACATGCATTACTGTATAAGTAAATAGTTACTGTGAACAACAAAAACAGAACATTTTATATTTATATAAAAAATAAAAATAAAAAATCAAGACAAGCTTTTTTCAGGCCTTTCTTTATTGTCATTGTACATCAAGATGTTTTGTACTTCCACAACGGTACAGAACAGAAAAAAAATGAAAAATAAAAGGTGGACATAAATGAAATTAAACAAAATAAGATGCTTTTCATTTTTCTCCATTAACCCAAAATTCAATCATTATTTTTATTATTTTTATTTATTTATTTTTTTCTAGTTCCATTTTACCTGAAATCTAAAATATTATAATAATGTGACTGACGCTAGAAAACATCTAAAATATTACGGATCGATTCAAATTTGATATCTTCACTCATAAACTTTTAGTTTACATTTGTAAAAATTTTCAGTGGTTATTTGGATTAGAATTATGAAGAACACAAATATGAAGCTGCTGGCTAAATGAAGTAGAATCCCAGAGCATCAATTTCATATCCGCCTCTCCCTTTAATGCCGTGACACTTCCCTGATCCAACATTAACAATCACAGGCTTACCTGGATTGTCACATTTGCTAGACATTGTTGTCATTTTACCACTCATTTGTTTAACCACAAACTCCAGACCACAAAATCTGTTATTATATTGATTTGGCCACAGTGTTGCAGCAACAATTGTATCCGTTTGATCAAATTGAAGTACTTTTTCGTTACTTCCTTTTCCTCTACCAACTTTAATCATCTGGTTATCCTTGAAAAACACCTGGATTGTGTACACTGACCGCTGTGGTAGAAATGTATTTCATGTAAATAATTATATCATAATAATGTGACAAAATATAGGAATCAATGATGATAAAATATAATAAAAAACAATCTTCACCCACCTCAGAGTAAGTTGTGATGATCTTCGAAATAGTGTTGACGAATTCATTATAAGTGGACTTAAAGGAGAATTCATCACCTCCGCTCCCACCCACAATCACAGGTTGTACTTAGAAAAGAATTAAGAAGAAAGTTGTACTTAGAAAACAATTTTTTGTCCTTTTTTGGAGTGCTAAAAGCTGTAAGGTTTACACAGTTTAGTTAACAAGACTGACAAGTGACTTACACAGGTAAGTTTACTAAGAGTAAACGAAAACTAAACAAACCAAACAAAATTGAAGCTGCAAGAAGCATTGATAGGTCCCACACACTATGATGCACGTTGGGTGGGTGCTTATGGTGCAATGACCATGCCACACCTATGTGATCAACCACTATGACTGAAATGACACAATGCACTCTTCCTGTTTCCCCTTTTTTGTCTTTGATTTAAATCCTCCCTATGGCAGCACCATTTGACATATATCAAAAGTATGTTCTTAATTTAGCATCTTCAATGCCATAACCAGGGCTGGATTTACCTCTTATCATGACATAGGCAAAATACATTTTTGCATTTGAGAATGGAGAAAAAAGGCTCTGGCGTCATGGCCACATTACCACTTTGGGTATTTGTCTAATAATTTTAACAGTCTGGGGTCACAGCCACACCTCATGACATGGTTCAGAATTTTTATTTCAAGACATTTGTCATGTTTACGTCCTGAAATATATGCAAGTTTCCATCCTGAAACCTTATCTTATTCCAACCTTCCCCGTTGCTAATGCCAAAATGTAATTTTAGAGTTAATAACAGAGGCTTGAGCCACTGATATGCAGGCTAATGCAGTTACTAGAGAGAGAGTGTGTGTCTCTCAGCAGTGTTCAGCGGTAGCGTCACTACGGGAGAAAGAAAGCATGATTTATGGACACAAAAAAGATGGAAAACGTTGAAATAGTTTGTCATTTTCATCCTATTGCTTGATATATTTATGTGCTCAATGTCTTTTGGGGTTTTAGTTCTTTTACTGTTTTAGATATTCCACGGTATTACAAAGATATGTAGTGTTGTGATGGCCGAGGCCACACATAAATTAATTTAATTTGATTTAGATGTGCTAAATGTTTAAGTTGTTATGTGGGGTTTGTGTATTGTATTGTTTGTATGTTTTGTTTGATTTGTCTAAATATGTATGCTTTTGTTAAGAAGTTAAGTTTGTCTTCTTTATGCGCGCTAAAGGAGGGCAGTGCCTCCTAATAATTACTTTCCATACTCTAGGCAAGGCAAGGCAAGGCAAGTTTATTTATATAGCACATTTCATACACAAAGGTAATTCAAAGTGCTTTACATAAAAGGAAGTAGAATAATCATAAAAGCAATAATAAAAACAATAATCACAAAAAAGGAAATAGAACAATCATAAAAACATTGATCACAACAATAAAACAAAAAATGTAAAATGTAAAAACTGATTGATTTAATAATTTAAAAATTGATTTAAAATAAATGAATGTGTAATCTAACCAATGAGAAAGCGGGATGTCACGGGCAGGTGACGTCATCTACCAGGAAGCATAAAAGCACGTGCAAAGCCGGCCGGCCGGCGTCAGCTTCTGTCTTTCAGCGGAGCGCTCTATGTTTGTGTCTGTCACCCTGTCTTTAGTGCAAGTTTTAGCACAACTTTATTTTGAGGGTGATGTCTTTTGAGAAAAGCCATTGTAATAGGATTGGACTAGCGTTTCAGGCTGTGTTAAAAAGAAAAGAAACCCCCTTGTAAACGTTATGTCCTACAAGCATTCTTACAAATATAAGCAGCGACATTTTAGACAGCGCGGGCAGAGAAAAACGCACAATCTCGGGTGGGGATACACACAGTCTATTTGTTGTCTGTCTGGGAGCGAAGCAGGGGAGTCGGTTCTCGAGGGAGCTGACTGCCCGCGTTTGCGTTCCCCGCGACGCAGCTTCCGCTTCTGCCGAGGCAGGGCGGCGGCTGTGATCATGGGGATCGCACATAGATCTACGGACAGGTAGAGACGGGTCCTCCCTATCTCTGCTTTTCTCCCTAGATGTAGTGCTCTCTCTCTGGGCGGGAAGCCCGCGCTGTGGTTCTTCCCCCTTTGAATGAGAGCTCGCGGTGAGGCGGGTTCTGTCAACTCCCGAGGGGGCTGACTGCCTGCTTTCACGCTGCGCACGCTTCGTCCCCAGAGGGCTCTCTTCGAGGAGGGAGTCCTCGTGAACTTCCCCGCGGCTCGTATCCCGCTTTTGCCGAGGCATTGCGGCAACTGCAGCCGTGGGGATTGCAGCATAGATCTGTAATCGGTTAAAGACGGGTCCGCCCTATCTCTGCCTTTCTCCTTTGATCTAGCGCTCTCTCTCTCGGTGCTCTAAGCCCGCGCTGCGGTTCTTCCCCATCTGTGAGAGCTCGCGCTGCTGCGGATATTTTTCTCCAAAAAGAAAAAAGAGACAAAAAATAAATAAATAAATAAAAAGAAAAAGAAAGAAAATATGAGCTGACTGCATACTAGATCGCTCTTTTCTAAAATGCCTCGCCGTTCTCTACCTCTGCGGCTGCTGGGCGTGAGCAGCCGCAACCGAGTAATATTAATAAAAAAAAAAAGCTGAGTGTCGCGACTCGCGCTCCCCCGTCGGGTCGTGCTTCAGTCTCGGAGGGCCCAGGCCCCAAAGCGGTCCTGACGCCAGACCAGGACCGCCGAGGGCAGCCCCTACCGGGGAAGAACGAGTCACACCGCATTACACAGTGTCTGTTTCTCCTCGGTGCCCTCTGGAGGTCAGTTTGCTGTCCCTGCCAGTGTTACAGGGCACAACGGCCTCCGACGAGCATTTGCCCCGGATTTCTCCGCCCGGATCGTAGCGGAACCGGGGTGCTCGTCACCCCCTCGGGGGTCTCTATAACAGTTAGCTCGGCAGTCTCCTGCCGGTCCGCCGTTACAGGTCTCTGAGCTAGTAGTTCAGTCAATTCCAGAGGCCAGCCTCAAGCAGCTGGTTCCCTTAGTTATTTAGCAGCGTGGAAGCTACTGCCAAATGTGTCTGCATAGGTCCTGCGCACTGTAGAAGAAGGTTATGCTATTCAGTTCGGCGCCCCGCCGCCGCCTTTCGACGGGGTTTTTCCCACTCTGGTGGGCCCCGAGCAGGCTCTGGTCATGGAGCAGGAAGTAGAGACCCTTCTGAGGAAGGAGGCCATCAAGGTGGTCCCTCCTCATGCAAGGGAGTCCGGGTTCTACAGTCGGTACTTGATTTGTTCCAAAGACGGATGGAGGGCTGCGGCCCATCATAGATCTCCGCCGCCTCAATCGATCAGTTATGAAACTGAAATTCAAGAAGCAAGTAGTGTCACAAATCAGGTCCGAGGACTGGTTTGTGACAATAGATCTGAAAGACGCGTACTTTCATGTTTCCATCCTTCCTCAACACAGGAAGTTCCTGAGGTTCGCTTTCAGGGGCGAAACTTACCAGTATCGGGTTCTTCCCTTCGGCTTAGCACTCTCATCCCGCACGTTTACGAAATGCGTAGATGCTACCCTGGTCCCTCTTCGGCTTCAGGGCATTCGCATACTAAACTATATCGACGACTGGCTGATCCTAGCAGTGTCCGAAAACTTAGTGGCTCGACAACGAGATGTCGTTCTCGCGCACATGAAAACGTTGGGGTTAAGACTAAACGCCAAGAAAAGTGTGCTGTCTCCATCACAGAGGACCACTTATCTGGGCGTGGTGTGGGATTCGACCACGATGCAGGCACGTTTGTCTCCTGCTCGGATCGAGTTGATCTTCGCCGCAGTCAAGAGAGTCAAGGAAGGCCGGTCACTCACTGTCAAGCAGTTTCAACAACTGCTGGGTCTAATGGCAGCTGCGTCCAACGTGATACCTTTTGGCCTGCTGTACATGAGACCCCTACAGTGGTGGCTCAAATCCAGGGGGTTCTCCCCGAGGGGAAACCCGCTCCGCATGATCAAGGTCACGCGCAGAGGGCTACGTGCCTTAGATATGTGGAGGAAGCCGTGGTTCCTAAATCAGGGCCCGGTATTGGGAGCTCCTTGCCGCCGGGTCACGCTAGCGACAGATGCATCCCTCACTGGATGGGGGGCGGTCATGAGTGGCCGCCCCGCCCAAGGTCTGTGGACGGGTCGTCATCTCAGTTGGCACATCAATTGCCTCGAGATGCTGGCCGTATTTCGAACGCTGAAGTACTTTCTCCCAGACCTCAGAGATCGCCATGTGCTGGTCCGCACCGACAGCACAGCAGTGGTCTATTATATCAACCACCAGGGAGGTCTGTGGTCGCGCCCTTTATACAAGCTGGCACACCAGATCCTTGTGTGGTCCCAGAACAAACTCCTCTCTCTTCGAGCAGTTCAAATTCCTGGGCATTTGAATGTGGGAGCAGACATCCTGTCGAGACAGGGGCCGAGGCCCGGGGAATGGATGCTTCACCCAGAGGTGGTGAGGCAGATATGGGAGATCTTTGGGTGAGCCCAATTAGATCTCTTTGCCACGAGGGAGAACACACAATGTCCCCTCTGGTTCTCTCTAGTTCATCCAGCTCCCCTGGGGCTGGATGCTATGGTACAGACGTGGCCGAGGCTTCATCTGTACGCCTTTCTCCCGATTGCTCTGCTCCCGGGAGTTCTAGAGAGAGTACGCCGGGACGGGGTCAGCCTACTATTAGTAGGCCCGTACTGGCCGGGCCGAGTATGGTTCTCGGACCTGATATCTCTCTTCGACGGCTCTCCATGGGAGATTCCCGTCAGGAGGGATCTCCTCTCACAGGCGGGGGGCACCATCCTTCACCCCCGCCCGGAGCTGTAGAAGCTGTGGGTGTGGCCCCTGAGGGGGCGCAACTCATAGATTCCGGTCTCTCAACTGAGGTTGTGGAGACCATTCTCCAATCCAGAGCTCCCTCTACGAGGAAACTATACGCCCTGAAGTGGAAGCTTTTCACTTCATGGTGTGGAGAACGCCAGCAAGACCCAGCTAACTGCCCGGTTGGTACAGTTCTGGAGTTTCTGCAGGCCCGTTTCTCCACAGGGTTAGCCCACTCCACCCTGAAGGTTTACGTGGCAGCGATCTCGGCCTACCACGCCCCTCTTGGTGGCATCCCAGTGGGTAAGAACCCCCTGGTTATACGTTTCCTCCGCGGTGTGCTGAGGCTGAGGCCTCCGAGACGACCCCGTGTCCCTACCTGGGATCTGGCTGTGGTGCTTCAGGCTCTTTGTAAGCCTCCATTCGAGCCTTTAGAAGAAATTCTGGTTCGATTTCTCACTTTTAAGACTGTGCTATTGCTAGCTCTTACTTCCCTTAAGCGGGTTGGGGACCTGCAGGCCCTTTCAGTGGCCCCCTTCTCATTTAGAGTTTTCTCCTGGCATGATCAATGCCTTCCTTTACCCCAGGCCGGGGTATGTTCCTAAGGTCCCCACCAACACACCACAGCCGGTTGTGCTCCAGGCCTTTTGTCCTCCTCCCTTTCGGGAGCCCGACCAGCAGAAGCTAAACTGTACGTGTCCTGTACGTGCTTTGGATGCCTATGTCCACAGAGCTGCCCTGTGGCGTAAATCTGAACAACTGTTCGTCTGCTATGGCCCCCCTAAGAAGGGGTTTCTTGCTTCAAAAGAAACTTTGAGTAAATGGATTGTAGATGCTATATCTACGGCTTACGAGTCCTCTGACCTCCCCTCACCTCTGGGGGTCAAGGCTCACTCAACACGCGCTATTGGTGCCTCTAAGGCTTTCTCGGCAGGTGTCCCAATCCAGGACATCTGCAATGCTGCGGGATGGTCCACGCCCCTCACCTTTGTAAGGTTTTACAACCTTGATGTCCGAGCCACTCCCGGCTCTTCTGTTCTCCTGCCCTAGCTCTTCCACTAGGCAGGGATTTGGAAGTCTGGTGGCATGGGCATCTCATCCCATAGCGTCTCCGGACGCAGCTTGAGTTCCTGAAGGGGAACGTCCCGGTTACGTATGTAACCTTGGTTCCCCGAGGGAACGAGACGCTGCTTCTCGGTCCATCCTTCCGGCATCCCTGCCGAGCACTCGCTTCATCCACGAAGCTAACGCCGGCCGGCTTCGCACGTGCTTTTATGCTTCCTGGTCGATGACGTTACCCGTCTCATTGGTTAGATTACACATTCATTCAGAGCGTGGTTCCGCCAAGGGTGTTCCCAAAGCGTCTCCGGACGCAGCGTCTCGTTCCCTCGTGGAACCAAGGTTACATACGTAACCGGGACGTTTTGTGTGAACCCTTGGTATTTCTAACTGACTCGATCCTAATGATCTGAGTGGTCTGTTAGGTTTATATTCTGTGAGCATATCTGCAATGTATTTAGGTCCTTGGCCATTGAGTGATTTATAAATGAGTAAAAGTACTTTAAAATCAATTCTAAATATAACTGGAAGCCAGTGTAGGGACCTGAGGACTGGTGTGATATGCTCAGATTTTCTGGTTCTAGTCAGAATCCTGGCAGCAGCGTTCTGGATGAGCTGCAGCTGTCTAATGGTCTTCTTGGGAAGGCCAGTGAGGAGACCATTACAATAATCCACCCTGCTTGTGATAAAGGCATGACCAATTTTCTCCAAGTCTTGCCTGGAAACAAAACATCTAATTCTTGCAATGTTTTTGAGATGATAGTATGCTGATTTAGTTACTGCTTTGACATGACTACTGAAACTAAGGTCTGACTCCAGAATCACACCAAGATTCCTGACTTGATTTTTGGTTGTATGACCCCTAGCATCAAGGTATGCATTCACCTTAAGAACTTCCTCTTTGGTTCCGAATGCAATGACTTCAGTTTTCTCCTTGTTTAACTGAAGGAAGTTCTGGCACATCCAACTGTTAATTTCATCAATGCATTGGCAGAGGGAATCAATGGGGCTGTAGTCATTTGGTGATAAGGCTAGGTAAATCTGGGTATCGTCAGCATAGCTGTGATAGGCAATTTGGTTCTTTCTAATTATTTGACTTAGTGGGAGCATATACAGGCTAAACAAGAGCGGCACAAGAATTGAGCCTTGAGGGACTCCGCATGTCATGGACGTCCACTTAGACTTATGCTCTCCTATACTCACATAATAACCTCTCCCTTCTAAGTATGACCTGAACCAACTGAGAGCCATCCCAGAAAGCCCTACACAGTTTTCCAGTCTCTCTAGAAGAATGTTATGATCGACAGTGTCAAACGCAGCACTAAGATCTAGTAGTACCAGCACTGATATTTTGCCAGAATCAGAATTTATGCGAATATCATTTATTATCTTAACGAGCGCCGTCTCTGTACTGTGATGCGCTCGGAAACCAGATTGAAAATTGTCCAGGTATCCATTTGAGTTTAAGTAGTTGTTCAACTGATTGAAAACTACCTTTTCAATGATCTTGCCTATAAAAGGAAGATTAGATATTGGTCTATAGTTACTCAATATGGTGTTATCAAGATTGCTCTTTTTCAGAAAGGGCTTAACAACTGCAGTTTTCAGGGAGTTTGGAAAAGTCCCAGAAAGAAGTGAGGTGTTCACCACTTCTAAGAGATCTGCTTCTAAACAGTTAAACACACTTTTGAAAAAAGATGTGGGAAGTGTGTCAAGGTTGCAGGTTGAGGATTTAAGGTGCTTTACTATTTCTTCCAAAGTTTTTCTATCAATTGCTTCAAAAACAAAGTGACTTCTTTTTGAAATTGCGGTTGAATCTGTCTGACCTCTGCATAACTTGAGGATGTGCTAATCACCTTTCTGATATTAATGATCATTTACACTAGTCTCCTGAGACCCAAAACACCCATTTACCTTTTCAGGGAATACAGCAGACCAACATGAGTGGGAAACAGGTGAGTGTCTATCTTACTATATCTATAATTAACCATACTACAAAGTCAGTGAAATTCTATTATTTCTCTTCATTGTAGGCTATGTCTCAACATATACAGCATATATCCTCTGTTGGATCACTGTATACATATGTTGATACAATTGTTCAACATTCAAAACAATGCAGGAGTATAATAACAATTTATCATGTCACAATATATTGTAATACTAAAATGCAAATGTATTGTGGATAGCGACAATTGTGTACCAACAATAAAAACGTTATTTCATAAAATTATTTCATTAAGCCCTTGTCTAGTATTTGTAATGCAATAGTAATTACACATTTCATTTTATCATATTATTTATTTGAGAAGAGTACCTTTTCTCTGCATGCTTCTCGTGCTGACTGTCATCCGAAGCAAAGTTTTAGCTAAGAGTTTTCTCATAAAACCTATTAAGAAAACTGCTAATACACACTTTTACTAAGGAATAAAGAGAAGTCTCAAGTATTAAGATCGGGGTTGACCTCGTTGATATGGATGATATCAGCATACTTACTAACTATGCACACAGTGATTGGCTGATAGGGGAGGGGTCTGTCAGACATTTATTTATGGAAATATTGTAGAGTATGATGATGCGAAAATGTTGCCACATTCAAATAAAGATTTGAAAATACAGGCTAAGTGTCACTAATTAAACAAGTATATGTTCAGTCTAAGTGTTAGCCTCTTACATGTATGCTTTGTGTATAAACAGCCTTTTGTAGAATAATCAAGACATGCATATGTAAATGAAAACCAAACTGGATGCAAGAACAGCTGTTACTTCTTGCCCAGCTGGTTAATGAAAACAAGGATATAATCAAAGGAAAATATGGAGGTGGGATAACCTCCAAAACCAAAGGTGATACCTTTTTAAAAGCTCATAATTGTCAAATGTTTACAAAATGTTTACGTTCCGAGGCAGACTGCCAGCAACAGCCATTTTAGGATAGGTTGGGATTTGGTCTTTGGACTACTCCTAACATTTCACAGATTTAGGAGCTAGTTTTAGCACTAAAACACTTTGTGAAATACTCTTAGAGCAAAAAAAATAGGAGCCCTAAATTTAGGATTGACACACCCATTATTTTTAAGATTTTCTTCTGAACTGGCGAGTTAAGAGCTACTTTTAGCCTTAAGATGTTTTGTGAACATAGGCCCTTATGTGTAACATTATACTAGATCTCTGCAATACAGTAGGTCTTAATATATAGGCCATCTGTCGCATTAATGTTAATCTAACAATAAAAGAAGAGAAGGAATTACTTGCTGCTGTTGACTGAACTTTTTTGTAGTTTTAATAATCAGTTTATTTGTAATGAACACATTACAGTAATTTTTACGTTAGATTATTTGGTTTTCTGGCTCCTGGTTTTCTAGGATCAAAAATATCTTAATCTGTGTTCCAAAGATCTTACATGTTTGGAATGACATGAGGGTGAATAATTAATGACAGATTTTTTTTATTATTTTTGGATGAACTATCCCTTTAAATGTCAGTTGGTACACTTTTGTCTTAAAGGGAAGCTAAGTGTATACTTTTAAAACAAAAACAATTTTGTGGCTGCTATGAGATTTTATGCAATTTTGTATAAAATTTGCTTGTGTGATTACATGTACTGTGAGAAAAAAAATCAACACAGATACTTACTTACACTGCCCTCCAAAAGTTTGGAAACACCACAGGCAAAGTGTGGTTTTGGATGATATCAGCATAAATCATTATAATTTTTTGGTGCAAATACATTAAAGTAACTTGACATTATCATTGAAGACCAGCATTAATAATTTTTATTATTTGAATACATAATTCATAATTTGATTACATAGTAATAGCAATATATACTGTACATGTCAAAGTCAGACATGCCCCTTTGCCAGCTGTGATGCCTGGTTACTGGTTTGAACTTGGCCCAGGTTTTTAAAAGATTTTTGGGTCAGCACACCTTAATAGCTTTAACAATTGATTGCCAATTAAGTTTAGAATACAATAAATTTAGGCCCAGATTATGCAGAGCTGTAATAGCTGCTAATGGTGGATATTTTGATGAATTTTAAAATTTTAATTTTTTCTATGTATAAACTGTTTATGTAATAAAATATGTTTTCGTAGTTTGTGTTGTCCCTTATCAGTGCACAATTATCACAAATTAAAAAGGATTCAAGCCAATATTGGCCAAAACCCTTTTATAGGGCGTTTCCGAACTTTTAGAGGGCAGTGTATTTCAATCTTTCTGTCTTATTCTTGTCCTAAGGTTATCATAGTCAGAAGAAGCGTATGAGTAGTCAAGGGAGGTAGGAAATGTCAGAAAAAAATCCAAGATCAGCTCGATTGGAATGTCTGAAAGAGATTTTTTTCTCTATCAGTTAGAGATGAATTCAGCATATTCTCAGTCAATCTGTTATCAGCTGACAGGAAAAGTTTGAAAAAACTCTTGGTGAAACTTTAAGTGGTGAACAGCTGACTGATGACAGAGCTGATAAAGAAGGATGGAATAAACTTAAGGCTTGCTGTAGAAAAGCACAACAGCAAAAGGTAGATTGGAATTAAATCACAACATGTAAACAAAAGACAGATGAAAGTGTTGAGGATTACAGTGAATGGATGGGATGCCACGGTGGCTCAGTGGCTAGCTCTGTTGTTCACAGCAAAAAGGTCTAAGTCCTGGTTCAAGCCCCAGCAGGGACAGTAGGCCTTTCTGTGTGGAGTTTGCATGTTCTCCCTGTGTTTATGTGGGTTTATGCCAGGTACTCTGGTTACCTCCCAAATACATTGCAGGTTAGGTTGATTGAAGACTTTAAATTGTCCCCTGACATGTGTGTAAAGACAAGACGTGTGTATATCTCAACTTGTGTACATGGATTAACTGGATCTCGCCATGAATATAGCCATAGATGCTGGAATGGCATTAAGAAGAAAATAAACAAACACTGAACAAATGTGTGAAACCTTTTCGCTCTACTCAGGCTTGGATGTGAGCTGTGAGTCATCAAATTTGATCAAAATTCTGGGCCAAGGAAGGCCTGGTAAAGAATTGCTGATAATTGCAAGAGATGTGGCATGAGCAGAAAATCAAGCTTCAAAGTTAGTTGAGGTTTTGATTGCAGATCCTAACAGCTCCAGCAACATTCTAAGGAAATCTGAAGCAGTGCCAAATGCAAGCCAAGTGTTCAGGGCAAGCCAAAGTTTAGGATATCTGTTGGAATTGTGACAGAACAGGTCATGGGTCACTGGCATAGACAAGGACCTATACATTGCCATTAGAGTAAAATTACTGAGTAAAATTAAAGAACTTTTGCCATCTGGTTGGCGCTACAGAGCCGCAAATACCAGAACAGCCAGACATAGTTTCAGAGTTCCAGAACAGTTTCTTCCCTTAGGCAGTCTACCTTATGAAGTTAAATGTTACACCTGTTACAAATGACCTACATCCCATTACATCCCGGCATCTCATTCTATTCAATTCCTTTTCTATGATCTGTAGCACAACTGTATATACAATTTTTTTATTTATTTTTAAAACTTATATTTAAATTTTTGTCAAATTTTTATATTTACATAGCAGAGCAGGTTGAGCAGTAACTATAGACTAAAAATGTTGCTCTCAGGTAATTTGGTTGCTCTAAATGTGAGTTGGCAAATGGCAAAAAAGCTGAAATCTACACAGACTTCTGTTACGCCTTTAGTGTTGTGCATGACTTTTAAGCAGGTTGGCAGCAGAGTGGTTTCCTCACTAAGAGTTGTGTTTAAAACACTTTAATGGCCAGGTATGTCAGGAAGTCTGTGGACTTCATTGGTTTTTTATAGTACCAACAATGACAATCGTCATTTGAGAGCAGTAATCACACTCTGAGATCATACTGGCAAAATGTGGTATGACAGGGCTAACATGGTAGATGTGCTTCTATTATTTCTGTGCATAATATCGGTTCCCTTCCGAACGGTCTCTCCCGTTGCGTAGAACGCATTGAAGAAAACTCTTGTTTTACTCTGTACTGAAGTGTACTGATTTGTTCACGTTTGTGTAGCCAGAAAGGGCGGAGCCGACCTCTATATAAGTCGGCTTGCAGTGCCATTCATCAGATCAATCTCCTTCACTGACGAGGACACCTTGTTACACAGAACGGTTCCATCCTTCTGGGCAGATCGGAGTAGAATGCAATGACTACACCGAGCACCTCAATCCCTCTAGGCGGATTAGATTGGAAAGCTGTCACTGATGATTTCATATCGCCGACAACTTTGGATCAAGACATGCCCATGCTGAGGCTGTGCTCACGGACAGTGGCGAATTAAGACTCTTTGGTGCCCCTGGGCAACGACACCTAGTGCCTCCCAAGTATATGTAGGATATTTAGTCGCAGTAGTGTTTCTAATGCTAAAATCCCAGACAGCAGCTGACTCTGTGTGCCAAATCCGTTTTCAAACCGGCAAATCCCCATAACAGTCACATCCGTTTCAGTGTTGTAACATGGACTCAGCCCGAGCCCGGGTTTCAGTCGGCGGGAACAGTCGCAGAGCGGATCTGGGCCGCGTCTGTGGAAACGAGCGTGCCGATTTTGTATTATTTTTTTTCTTTCTCCCAGATACAGACTGTACGCTGCTACCCCAAAAATGCCATCAAAGTAAGTCACACATAATTTCTCATTATGTTGTGCACTCATTAACTTAAAGGTTTGGTGTTTTTATTGCTCTTAGATCGGCGTTGGATTGTAATGTTAGCAAACTATGTTATCAGAGGGGTTGCTAACACGATGAAGGCGGTCCGGAGGTCTGTAATTTTACGCAATTAATTAATTTTAATTGCTTATTTATTTTTGATGTTTAAGATTGATGCCGGGTAATTAGTGATGGGCTCAAAAAAGGAAATATTGTGAAATATTAATACACTATGAACAAACTATCTTCTATTTTAATATGTAATTCTGTTCCTGTTGTTTTTTTGTTTTGTTTTGTTTTTTTAAGCATCATTACTCTAGTCTTCAGTGTGACACGATCCCTCTGAAATAATTCTAATCATAGATATGTATAGCATATACTTAACCATGACTATATTATGCTAATTTGCTTTTGGATTGTTACTGGTGCTCAGTTATCAATAATGGTTATTATTATTATCAGTCCTAATCAAAAAAATGTTTTTGCTGCTTAATATATACTGGAAACATTGTTTTAGGATTCTTTGATGAATAGAAAGTTCAAAAGAACTTTTTTATTTGAAATAGATTTTTTTGGCAACATTATAAATGTTTTTACTTTTATCAATTTAATGCCTATTGCTAAATAATGACACTGCATCCTCTAGGGGTCGCTAGGGGGAATGCCGTCTGCGTGACCCGTGTCTGAAGCCTACATACAAAAACATCAACAGAGTTGGCCGGCGACAGCCTATGATGTCACTTCCGGCACGACTCGTCGCTGCCGGCACGTCACTACTGGTGTGACCATAGTATAAAAGGACGCCGGTAGAACAGGACGGTCTCTTCTTCGTCTTCACTGACCTTTTGTCTGTAACCAAAAGCTCGAATTGAGTGCATGTTTTCTCACCAAATGCTTTCAGTATGGCTCGCGTGTGACGATGCGTGGTAAGGAGCAAGCGCTCTTTGCTCCTGTGAAGTTTAGTGCGCTCTCTGCTTGTCTCTTGCGAGAGACAAGCACGCTCTGATACCCGCACCTTTCATACGGTCCTTATACGGTGAGGATTAAGCGAATATCGGCTCTCGAGGGAGTTGAATGAGATCTTCACATTTATTGCTTGCGAGAGGCAAACACGCTCTCATACCCGTTTACACAGGGCTCGCGGGCTGTGTGTGCGGTAGCCAGTTGCGCCTTCAGCTCCCGAGGGAGTTGAATGCGATCGTCACATTCAGTGCTTATTTCCTGCGATGGACTGGCGTGCTCTCGTAGCTGCTTGCACAGAGCTCGCGGGCTGTGTGTGTGTGGTCGGGAGCAGCGCGTCCAGCTCGCGAGGGAACTGGATGTGCTCATCACGATGCATTCGCAAAGGAGGGAAGTGAGTCTTCTCTATACCCGAATTTGCATGAGTGTGTTCGCCTTTCGGGCATTAACAACGTATTCGCGGCGGCTCCGTTCCGCCTGATTCCCATGGGAATCTGGCGCGTGGGCGGAGCGTGTTCAGCTCCCAAGGGGGTTGATCATATGCTGCGCGTTGCAATTATGGAGTTAATTTTCTGCCATACTCGGGGGTATGGACAGAAAATAAAAAGGATAGTATAGCCATCTGAGGATGGTTATAGTTTGCATTAATTATGTGGTTAAGTGCAGCTATCTGAGGCTAGCTGTGTGTTAACCTGTCCCTTCCTGGAAAGTTTAGCAATGTGCTGGCTGGGGCTGAGCGAATGGTCGGATGCGATTGCCGGTTCCATGGTTGGTCATGGGTCTCCATCGCCTGCTGTCGGGTGGAGCTGCATGTGCTGCACGGTGCCGTGCTTCACTGATGGGCTGCGCAATATTGCGCGGCTTATCGGTGGGCTGTGGCCCTGTGTGGTGGGTGCTGCGCCGTCTGGCTCAGCATGGTGGGGGTTTGTGGCTGGTCGCAAGACCGGCATTGCTGCCGGGATGCGCACAGTGGTCGCGTCTGGTTGTTTGCGCAGCCCTAGTGCTAGTTAAGACCCTTATTTGGCGTTCCTAATAGCAGTTTTCCGGTGCCGACATGGTGCTGTTCTTCCTTTTGGGTTTATAGTTTGACAGCCCACTGTTGGAGTTGCTTTACCCCTTTCATAGAGCCGTCTATCTAAGAATAGCCGGTTGTTAGCTCGGTGATCGCTCCCCCTGCCTAGGGTTTCTAAATAGCGGTCTCTTTGAGCTCTTAGCCAGGTAAGTGCTGTCTCACCTGCCTGGGATGTAGGTAGACAGCCCATTCTTTGTGGCCAGATCAATCTTGGTTGGTTTCCCTTTTCTGTTAACTCTGTGATTTCTCCCCTTTATAGGGTCTTTAAGCAGTGGACTCCCTGCCTAGATGGTGTTATCTCTCCTGTTAGGGTTATAAGTAGATAACACACTATGATGATCTGGGCAGTTTCTCAAGAAGGTCTATCCGGTAACTGGAGTCAGGCGTGGGAACCACGGATGGGTGAGTTCAATCCTTATGTCTCTGAAAAACTACTTTTTTTAAATCTTTCTATTAAGGATAGCCAGATGCTAGCTCGGTGATCGCTCCCTTTTTCAGGTTTTCTAATAGCGGTCTCTTTGAGTTAGCCAGATAAGTGCTGTCCCCCTGCTATGGGGTTTAGGTAGACAGCCCATTTTTATGGTCAGGTCGATTTGTGGTTTACTCCCCTTTATTGGACTTAAGCAGTGGTCTCCCTGCGCCCCTGCCTAGTTGATATTATCTCCCCTGCTTGGGTTATAAGTAGATGGTCTGGGCGGTTTCTCAAGATCTACTGAGCTATCTGGAGTAATGCGCGGGACCCACGATGGGTGAGTACGAGATTCTTATTATGTGTCTACCATGCTGTATTTTTGGGACCTGTCTTTTGTGTTTCCTTTGGTAGGTCCTCTTCGAGCACCCCCATCTGGTCTTCGACCACGGTTATGGTCTGCTTGCCTGGATCTGCCTTCGGCATATGGAATGGGAAGCTTTCAGGTCCCCAATACAGCACTACTTCTAGGGTTTTGGTCCTACCTCCAGGTAAGCTCTTCGGAAATCTTTTTTGCAGGGAGCTCCTGGACATCCTGAATAGACACATGGACCTGACGCCACCGGGTTGAGACCCTCTATCTGCGTCCCGCCCTGAGGGGCCTTCTGTTGCTGGGTTTTCCACCTTTCACACAGACCTGCTCCAATGCCATGTGGTGATCTAGCGGGTCGCCCATCTGAGGAGTGGGCTTGATCACGCTATGTTTCACCATCTTACGAGTCAGAGTTGTTTCGCGGAAACTCTCTTAGTGCTCCGAGGGGCCTTTGGCTATATTCTTGGCCCTTGCTCCCAAGGTTCTGCGGGCCTTGGTAGAGCAGGGCCCATGCTTTCCATCGAGGTGGTAAGCATAGGTCTGTGTGGGGTGAGAAGGGCTTATGCCCCCTTGAGAGGTTACCTGCAGAACAGCCTGAGGGCTGGGGATGTTACTGCTTTCTGTGCAGCTTTGTAGAGGTGGCTCCCCGTCATTTCTGGTCCCTGTATCTCTTCCTGGGCAGGGTGCGACGATGCTCCCCTTTCTGCGGGAAGGGTTTGCTAGAGCTCGCCCCCCCTGGGGGGATCAGGCGTCCCTCCCGTCTTTCGGGAGTAGAAGCCTGCTCCGATACGCCACCTTGTGGTTAGGTGTATCAGCTCTTTTGGCAGTATTATTAGACAGCTAGCTGCGGCCGCTGTCTGCTTGGTGCAGAATGCTCCCCTCCCTTGGGGTCTGTTTTGAGCATTTCTCTCGGGCAACTGAGGTTCGCCCTTACTGCCTTCCCCCCCCCCCCCCTTTTGGCCCATGGAACTGGTTGCCGGGACCAGATCTCATCCAAGGCTTCTGTACAGGGTGCGACGATGCTTCCTTCCCTTGGAAGAAGTTTCTGAGCTCGTCCCCCCTGGGGGGAGCAGTGGCTCCTCCTGTCCTGGGAGTAGAAGTCTCGATACACTGCCCTCTCCTGTGTGGTTAAGTGTATCGGCTCCTGGCAGTTTTAGTGGATAGATAGCCACGGCTTCTGTCTGCTTGGCATTTTTTGCTCCCCGCTCTAGTTCCAGCGCGCTCTTTATTCACGCTCAACCGAGTTGAGCAGGAGTTACCATTTGCGTTCTGTGTTGCGGCTCCTGAAGGAATCGTGCAGAGCTGCAGTGGCTCCTGAGTGACAGGCCAACCTAGGTAATCCTAGGCTCCTGGCCATATCCCCTTAAAGGAATACTTCGGTTTCCAAGCTTGGGCTCTACCCCGGGTCCGGTGTCCCGACCCTTACAGGTAAGTTTAGGTATGCAGCCCAGGCTCTGGCCGTAGGGGATATGTCACTGACATCCGTCACTTCATCTCAGGGGCAACTCCCTTAAGGTCTAGGGAGTTGGTACTTGGTGCCTGTCTCTCCTAAGACAGGCACTCCCCTCAGCATGGCAGAGTGGGTATAACCGTTCCCCCTAGCGACCCCTAGAGGACGCAGTTCGAGTTCCTCGAAAGGGAACGTCTCAGGTTACGTATGTAACCCTGATTTATTGTAAAATTACATTTTACAATATATTCACAAAGAAAAAAAATGTTTTAACTAATAACTTTTACAATTATAAAAAAAAAAAAAAAAACTGAAAAGTATCACAGGTTCCCCCAAAAATTAACCCTTTAACTGTCACTTCCATTTTTGATCACAGACTTAAATTTTTATAATTGAATGAAAATATTTTGTAATATGATTTTGATGTATGATTTTAAAAAGCCTTTTCTAAGGATGAATTTTGAGATTTTAAGTTTTGAACTGATGTGTAATTTCTTATGGTTTCTAAAGCATGATGGGGAAAAAGGCAACGAAGAAAGTCTTCTGTGACAAAGGTGAGAACTCATGTTATGATGTAGATATTTTTTTTTAAGCACTCTTGACATATAATAATATATTACTTTTCCTATATAAATTGTAACACACAATTTGGTAAAATATCTATTTAGGAGTCTTAGACCTTTCCAACGATGTGTAGTCTGTCATGATTAGATTAGGATTTATTTGTAATATGCATGGTGCAGTCCACTTTTTTTGAAGAACTCCCCTTGAGTTATACAGATGTGTTTTACCATGTTTGAATCCATTCAGCCGATTGCCGGGTCTGGCGGTAGCACTTTTAGCATAGCTTGGCATAAATCATTGAATCCGATTAGACCATTAGCATCTCACTATAAAATGACTAAAGAGTTTCGATATTTTTCCTATTCAAAACTTGACTCTTTTGTAGTTGCATTGTGTACTAAGACTTGCAGAAAATTAAACGTTGTGATTTTATAGGCCGATATGGCTAGGAACTATACTCTCATTCCGGCATAATAATCAAGGAATTTTGCTGCCGTACCATGGGTGCAGCAGGCGCAATGATATTACGCAGCGCCTGAACGTGACCGGCACTAAGTTTGCAGCTTCAAAGGGCTCTACACGATCCCAGTTGAGGAATAAGAGTCTTATCTAGTAAAACAATCGGTTCATTTCTAAAAAAATGTACAATTTATATACTTTTTAAACACAAATGCTTGTCTTGTGTAGCTCTGTGATACGCATGTGTACTCTGTGCACTGCGGTCCAATACAGTTAGGTATATGTCGAAAAAAACTCCCATCTCATTGTCTCCTCAAACTTCAAAATCATCCTACATCGCTGCAGAAATACCAACCCAGTGTTTACAAAGTGAATGTGCAAAGAAAGTCAAACGCCCTTTACCAAAAAAGGTAAAACAATGATGTAGGATGATTTTGAAGTTGGAGGAGAAAATAAGACCCTAACTGTTTTGAACCACAGAGCATGCAAAGAGAACGCATTGAAACTGCATTTTTAACCGTCAGTCCATTAATCCCCATTGATATCCACTATATGGAGAAAATGATATGACATATGACATCGGGGTGAGTAAATTATCAGGAAATATTTATTCGGGAAGTGGAGTAATCCTTTAATGCATCGTGTTTCATCCTGAAGCATCAGTGAGCGTTTGAACCTTCTGTAATATTTGCATATGAGTCCCTCATTTGTCCTCAGTGTGAAAAGTTGGATCTCAAAATCATACAGTCATTGTTGGAAAGGGTTCAAATACACAAAAATGCTAAAAACAAACAAAACAAAAAAACAAAAACAAAGAATTTGTGGGACCTGAAGGATTTTTCTAAGAACAGCAGGCAGTTTAACTTTTCAGGAAAAACAAGGGACTCATGAACAACTATCACTAAACAAATAAACAAAGCTGTGAATCATTCAGGTAACAACACAGTATTAAGAATACTTTTAAACAGTGTCATTTTTATAAATTGAACTACTATTTTCGCTTGTGGACTATATGTAAACTTTTATGTGAGAGATGGCAATAACATTTTTTTTTCCACATTTAATCTTTTTTTAGAGACCACGAAAAGGAGGGAACTGTCTTCCAGCTGTGGAGTCAGACGGAGAGCACGCATTTACCTCAAAAACAACATTGCACAGGACTATTACAACTAGAACCAACTCAAGCACATGATGGTGACACACATTTACAGTTTAAGAACCTTCCCTGTGGTGTAAAATTTCCCTGTGGTAATTATTCAGATTCATCTCATTGCCATTGTGTAGCACTGTTTTGAGCTTAGTGAATATTATGTACAGTAAGCACTAGAAGTAGAGACATGTACTACTTGGGGTAATGTTTTAAATAAACTTTCATTTTGCAAAAATGATCAAAGTGAAAGAAATTTAGCACAGTGGCACATATTTTGAATTGTTTTGTGTAGTAATTCAGTTGTTTTAATATGAATACACTGCAAAAAATGATTTTCTTAGTATTTTGTCTTGTTCTCCAGTATAAATATCTAAACATTCGTGAATCAAGAAGAATTTACTTGACAAGTAAAACCTCTTAAGATATTAAGTCTTGTTTTGTAAAAAAGAAATATATATATTGTAAAACAAGTAAAAATATCTGTCAGTGGGTTAAGAAAAATAATTAAAGAATTATTTTTCTTGCACCATTGGCAGATATTTTTTTCTTGTTTTAAGCAAAAAACTAACAACATTTTGATAAAATGTTTTTAGAAAACAAGACATAATATTTTTGTGCAGTGCATTGTTTTAATAAAGTGTTCAGTACAGTAATTGTCCATACATCTATACAAATAAATAAATAAATAAAAATAAGTGGCATAAGACGATAAGATAATTATGTATTATGTAAGACACTTGCAGTCATTGCTTCAATGGAATTCATAATTTCTGCTTAAATACAGTCATTTCCTACTTGCATGATTTGTATTATCCAGAAACTATGCCATATGGACATTACTCTGACACAGTCAACTTCAATTACTTTTTAGTTGTAACAGAGAAACCATGCATTTTCTGTAAAGCTGCATTGAAATATGTATTTTGAAAAGCACTATACAAATAAACTAATTGTATTTGAATTCTAGATGTGCATACAACGGCATGTTACTGGCCCAGATCCGGCATGGTACTGAACCAAATCACCATAAAGGAATCCGCATCTGGCCCGGAGCTGGCACAGTTTTGGTCCAGATGCGGAGAAACGGATCCATGCCGGTATTGGCCCGTTGTGCCAAAGGAGGCCGGCCCGATTAATTTAGCTTATTAATTTAAGTTACTGAATTAAAATAATTTTCAACGAGCAACGCTTATATTAACATTGGGTTAACTAATGTGAAATTTTGTTCAGGTGTTAGTACAGGTGTGTCAAACTCAGTTCCTGGAGGGCCGCAGCCCTGCGGAATTTCGTTCCAACCTTGCTCCAGCACACATACTATGCAGTTTTCAATTAAGCCTGAAGGACTTGATTAGTTGGATCAGGTGTGTTTTATTAGGGTTGCATCTAAACTCTGCAGAACTGCGGCCCTCCAGGACCGGAGTTTGACACCCCTGTGTTAATATAATGTTGGCCAGTAGCCTATTGAGAAAAAAATCGTATGTTAGCTATTAAAGAAGTTATAAGGCTAACTGTTAGTTGCCTTTCTAGTTTTAGAATTAGTTTGTTATAATTATTAATGGAATTTAAGATTTACTGCATTTTGTTCTGCTTGTGTTTTAAAGGCAACTGCAATGAAGCATTAAGAAAGACGAGCATGCCAACCACCCTGAGACTGATAGTGGAGAACAACTATGGTTTTGAGATGTTTATGTATTCTATGTGGGGTTTGCCTTTTAAAAGTGTGCCATTTCTTCTACCTGTTTTTCAGAGAAGACATTTCTATCACTAACAAAGTGGACGGTGAGCAAAGGTGGTGGCCACGTTTTGGAGCAGCACCTGGGTTTTGCAGATGGCTGTGTATTCTTTGGCTGCATGTCTTTTTCTCCATTATGTTTCTGTTGCCTATAGAGTCTTTGTGAAGATACAACATAATGCACTGCAAAACATCCTAAGACAGGGGAAATGGTGAAGAAGCACTGTTCCAGCAGTTTAAGACTGTATTTTTAAGTGTTATACATGCATTGTTTTAAATAAAGTATTTGATATTTTGTGATTATTGTGTCTGTTTTAATTGAATGTCACTAGTACCCATGTAGAGTAAAAATAAAATACATTTAAATGAATTTGATATTAAATTATAAAATCTACTGAAATCTATATTAAAATGAATGAATTACAGTAGTATACTGCTGAATTTGACTTTTAAAATAGTATTTGGCTGTAAAACAGCTACAGTTTGCAACTGTAAATTAAATACGGTTTGCTACTGTAAATTGTAATTACAGTTTTGATGCTCGGATGCTGGTTAGGTAGGTTCTGATGCTGGTCCTTAGCTGGTTTATGCTGATCATGGACCAGCATAAACCAGCAAAGGACCAGCTTAAACCAGCATCAAAACCTACCTACCAGCATATGCTGGTCTTTTCAACAGGGAAATTAGCTCATACTGGCGAAATGCTGTAGGAAGGAGTCATGAGGAAGAACCTTGTCTTTCAGTGACTTGGGGACCAACATAATTTAAAGAGTCTTGTTTTTCTGTTATCTTTGTTTTTTTTGTGAAAACACAACATGTCAACAACCTTCAAGAAATTTGGTGAGATGTTTGATCCTTATCGTAAACGGAGGCAGTCTGTGTCAACCAACACTGGCAAACAAAATGACAGGAACTAAAGAGAGAGACAGAACTTTGCAATCTTTAAACTCAAGATAGTTCTTCTGGAAGAACAGAACAAGCTACAGAGACATTTTAAGAACAGAGACACTTCAAGAGCAGACTACCGGGACAACACGTCAAGAACTGGCTACTCAAACATTTCATGGATAGAGGCATTCTAGCTACAAAAGAGATATCAATCACTGTATATTGTTTTAATGAGGCAAACTATATTACTACTGAATTTTAGATATTTTCAGAAATGCATGACTGGAATGATACTATGTTAGACACTAACTGTTTTGAGTTTTTGTGCTTTAGTTTTTAAACACATATACAGGGGTATTTTTAAGTCATACATTTTTCATACAAAGTCAAACTGGTCAATTCATGAGTGGTTTGTTATCATCTTCACTCACTCCCACTTTATCAACTCTTCTACAGCGGATCAAGTAATGCTTTCCAAACTCCAATCCAGTCAGAGTAAAGTCTTCAAGATATGTGTCTATAAGAAGACCATGGTTCCTCAGTTCCAGAATGTGGTTTCACCTGCTTGTATTCCACTCTGTACTGCACATCATTCACAGATGAAGATTTCTGCAGTTTAAGGGACACGGTTTGGTCCTGGGCATGCTTCACTATTGGTGGGGAAGGCTTGGACATGGGCTTGAACTGTGTGTCTGTCAGTTTCCCTTTTTCAAACAGATAGATGGAGGAGCCTGGAATGGAGGGATTAGAAATGGCAGAAATTATGAAATGGATTCTTTTTTCATTTTTATTGGCCTCTGCAAACCTCTTAAAATGAGACAAGTTGTTTGCCATCTTTACTATGACATTGGGATCATTGAACCACTTTCTGAAAGATTTCACAGAAAAAATTGTTATTCCCATCTAGCTCTAAATAAGTCAGATTGAAGGAACTTCTTCAGGGTTGAAAGATATGTGTCTTCATACTTAAGAGATGTGAAGGTGAAGCACACCACTGCATCAATATTAAGATCAAATAAGAGGGGCATGACATTATCTTCAAATTTGATCCCTTCTAGTGACTTGGTGAGAGAACTCAAGAGGTCAATTTCAGACTTTGCATCATATAACCAGTGATTAAGTGTCTCAGTATTGAATGGGGAGCTCCTGTGGGCATTCAGGATGTCTTCCAGAGATTTCTCCTCCATCTCTCCTCCTCGAATAGCAGGCAAGACCTTATTTACGTTGCCCAGTAGCCTTGTCTTGTATGTGCTAAACAAGTCTTTAAAAGAGTGCAGCCTCTTCTTGATGTCACTGAAACTACTGACCAGTGCATTTCTGACAGGTCATTGTATGTCCTTTCTACATCTTCCAGCTCCTCGATTATAGATTCAGTGTTGGAAATCAGACTTGTGGTGATTTTTCTCTTCAGCTGAGCTGCCTTATTGTCCAACAGATGAAGAGGATGGAGCCAGACTTTTATTGGAACCACATTCTGTGGATTCTCCTTCAGCAGAAGGGGAGAGATTCTTGTATGTCTTTATGGCCTCCTTGTATGTGGTGGGGTTCTGCTCAAGAAGGAAGTCCCCATGAAATGTGCAGGTGATTTTCTCAGACATATTATTTTTATCATGTTCTTTATATTTACATGTCCTTGACCATCAATGGAAATTGAAGGGATGCTCCTGACCATGACATTCAGGTCTCCCTTAATCTGCTGCTTATTTTCCTCTTCTGATACTGTGTGATCAAACACCATGATGGCCTGAGCTCCGTACAGCACAGCAGTGACCACATGAGTTGCAGTTTTCTGGTCAAACACCTCAGGGTAGGTGAAATGGCCCAGCTGGGACATTGTGAGCTGTTCATATTGTGTGGTTTCACTGTAAAACATTGTAACTCTGCACTGATGGTTTGAGGATTTGGTGTCATGCAGGAACTTCCCAGATCCTCCCACCTCCACGAGCCCCGCCAAGAAACTGGCCTTCAGGGAAGCGCTTACATCCAGGAGACTGGCCTTACTAGAGAGAGAATCAGAGCTACTGAACTTCAGATCTGTCCGGGTCTGATGACGAATGTCCACATTTTCACTCAATGATTTCTTATCCCAGAGAGTAACACCTGAAATGAAACAAATTAGTTACTGTACATATGAGGAAGTGATGTACAGTTGTAAATGTAAATTGTAAATGTGTTAGTTAAATTTGTGTTAAAAATGTAGAAGATTGGATAACCAATAATTGTTCTACCTTAGAAACATTGCCAAGCTATTGCAAATGCTACTTGTTTCTGATGCAGAAAAGCTAGTTCATGCATTCATGTGCAAAAAGTGCACTTCCATAATGTACTTAAAGTGCTCTATTTTCGCACACTAATGTTGTACTTAATATACAAAAAATTACTCTTTAGTACTTCTTAAGATAAACTTCAGAAGTGTACTCAACTGTACTATTTTGGGACACCATGAACATGAACTAAAATTTGCTTTGATTTTAAGTTTACCTTAATATACTAAAAATTATTCTTTAGTACTTCTTAAGTACAAAATTAGTGTGTGAAAATAGAGCACTATTTAAGTACATTTTGGAAGTGTACTTTTTTCACCTGGGTTACACAATATTACTAATTACTTATAAGGCCCTAAATGGTTTAACTCCTGCGTACCTAACTAGTCTCCTATCACACTAAAATCTGTCACGCTGCCTAAGATCACAAAACTCTGGACTTTTGGTAGTTCCTAGGATAGCAAAGTCCACTAAAGGAGGTAGAGACAATCTGTATCATGAAAAAGTCTATACAAATAAACTTGAGTTGAATTGAAAATGTGCAGGTGTTATAGTTTTGCTACACAAGGACTGTTAATTGGTGATTCAACATTTGGTGGAAAAAACAAACAAACATTTCTTCAAATTATTTTTTTAGATAGATATACCACCTGGAATGAAGGAATCTTTGCGGGAGTCGTAAAGCATACCAAGAAACAGAGGTCTTCCTAGGGCTGCCACTTCCATTGGCTCTGATGCTATGGCCATAATAAAGAAAAAAGAAAAAAATTATAACACATTTTTTTCGCCATCTTAATGATAATGCTGTAGAAATTCATTATAATAAAATATAGCTGCAAGCTCACTGCACAACAAAATGTGTTCAAAGGGAATACATGGTCAAGCTAACAACTGTCCAAAAAGCACACAAAATCATATAAATTGCAAGAATTTGAAAAAAGTTTTGAATATAAAGACAGCTCCTTATATAATTTTTGGTTCAACAAGCAATTTAGGATTATATTAGGTAATAGTGTAATTACAGAACCTCTGAAACCTAGGCCACCACTTTCCATGCTACGCCACCAGGCCAATGACACAGAGTTGCCAACGAAACATAGCAACAAAAGACTTAGTACACTGTAGAAATCTTCACAATGGCCACCAATTATTGTAGGGATGTTTGACACACCACTTAAGATGAGCATGAGATTGTCAGATCTTGTCATTATTGTAGTTTTTGCTATTTCAGAACTTCACTTGTTTATGCTTCTTTTCTGTTTCTTCTTTTCTTAGTTTGCAACACAAGTTTCAGCACACTTTCTTCGGCCTTAGAGAGAATCTTTTCATCCTGGTTCAGGATTATGATCAGTTAAAAACAATAATGTGTGTGTGTGTGTGTGTGTGTGTGTGTATATATATATATTGTGACGAGCGTCCCGAGAATGTATCAGCGTCGCCCTGGAAACCAACGAGCACCGCCCGCTCACGCTCATCACGGCCGGATCGGTCTCAGCTGCGCCTCATCAGCTGGCGTCCTCATAAGCGGCGAGGCGCCGGCTCAATGTGAGAAACGCTTCTCCGAGAAACAAAGACTAATGGTTTGTCTCCTTCTGTTCCGTAGAAAGCAGCTGACGACTGATCCGCACACCGTTCACTGGACCCACGCTGAGCACGAGAGAGATTGAGAGCACACCATTTCACCGCTTCACTTCCCCGTATTGTTTAACCCTTTCTGCGCTCTGTTAAATAAATCCATCCTCCGGGGCTAAAAACTTGAGTTTTATGTCCTGTGTTTCTTCACCCCGCGACTATATATATATATATATATATATATATATATATATATATATATATATATATATATATATATATATATATATATATATATATATATTAGTATGCAAACATGTAAATTGCACATAATGCAGTTTTTACATTAACTTCTAAATTATAAAATTGATATTTGTTGTTGAAACAGGGCCACTGCTGGCAAAATGGGTGCCATAAGCAGAATTGTATTGTTGTGCCCCCTCCCTCAAATATTATGAAAAAATAAATAAAATAAAAACTACAATAGGGGTTAAAATATAACTTTAATAAAATGTAAAAATAAATAAATAAATTGTAATTAAACTGTATTATTTATAAATTACAATTGTAGCTCAAGTCAGTTACATATGGCTATGATTTTATTAATACAGTTGTCTAAACAATTTTATAGTCTCAAGCATTTAGAAATCACATAGAAGAAGAAGTTTTACTACGATAAAACCATGGTTAATTTTTCTAAGAGTTATGATGTCCTCATATTTTTGTTGACGAAATTATAGAGGCTGTAGCATTTCTATTGCAAAAATGTGGCCAAAAATGTAAGATTAAGTGGATATTTGAATTAAATTTAATTTAATTCAAGTTTATTTGTACATCGCTTTTCACGATACAGTATTTTTTGTTGACATATATGTATACTTAGTCAAAAATCAAATTGGCAACTAGTTGCTGGTGGGCAAATGACTTGTTAGTACATATATCATGGGAAAATAGGGTATACTTTGCTAAAAGGTTAATAAATCAAGGTTATTTGTCTTGTTTAGTGCTTTTTGGTAAAAGAGAGATAGAAAAGGGGAGTGGGGAGGACATGTATGGAATTACTTTCTTTTGAAAGAAATTGTCTGTATGCACTGTTTTTTGTTATATAGATGTAGTTTTTTTTTCTTCATTCTGTTTATTTTTATTTATGTATTTTCATTTAACTTTTTGATACACAATGCCCTGTTGGGGCAACTTAATAGCTGCACTTTGTTCTGCACAATGTTCCACCACTTCAAGAGAAATGGATATGTTGTTTTTTGCATTTTCATATTCAAGAGATTATACGATAGATGCAGCTTTTTTGGGTTCATATTTTTTTGGGTTTGAATGTTCTTGGACTGTTATACATAGTAAATTTGTTTATGAATATAGATTGATCTGTTGAAAGCAGTTATTTTGAGTTAGATGCCAAATGTTCTCCTCCTATTCAAATTTGACACTGAAGGAGTGCCTTTAATACAAGGCTGCATTAAATATGGCTCTGCTTAACACATTTTGTATCTGCGTCCCTGTTCCCTTATTGTTTTTTGTTGTTTCAACCCTGCCTGTCTGACTATGTTTTGCGAAAATAAAACCAGCATTTGGATCCAAACACTCCGTTGTCACGCCTCCACGTTACAGCCCATGCATCTTAACCGACTGCCGTAAACAGTTTGAAATGACAAAACTAATTTGCGTAGCTAATCTTAAAATGTTATTCATTTAGTCTTGTGATTCTTATTTTGATTGTCAATACACATTTTTCATCATTTTTAAATACTATGTTATACAACATTTTGTTCCCCCCCAATCAGGGTATCTTCCATTCATTCTTTTTTTAATTTAACATTTAAAACAGAAAAATAAGTAAACGGTTCCTTTTTTTCATTTTTCAATTTTTCCAAAAAACAAAAAAAACAATAATTATGCATGATTTTTCGTTTTTATGTTCAGGGCTAGAAAATAAATAAACAACTTGAATTTTCGATCTTTGCATGAGGGTGGGAATAAAACTCTCCTTTCCGCTGATTGGTCAACCAAACATTAAACTGTGCAGGCAGTTTCGCACAACAGAAAACACAGTCTTGCTGCTACAGTTGAATGCATTCTTAATGCATTTATTGCAACTATATTTCATCACTTTTGTCATCAAACAACCAGACTAACAAATAATAGCCCATACCAGGGCAGAGCCTATAGACAGGGCTTACTTCTGTAGGCATAAATTCGGCAACCTGCGCGAGAAATACAAGTTATTATTTTCATCTACTGCCGATAATCCTTTTATATTCTAAGTATCATTTCATTCTGTAATTTCTGTATTCAAAATGTTATGTTTAAATCATTAATCACATTACGTTGTGCAGTTGTGGTGTGTAAACGCATTTACTGCTTTCTGGGCAACATTAACCCATAAATACACCTGTGCAAAGATGCACTCTAAAAAACGCTGGGTTGTTTTTTTAACCCAACTGTTGGGTCATTATGTTGGGTTATTTTTCCAGTGTTGGGTAGTTTTTGTGTAACCCAGCTGTTGGGTTAGTGGCTGGGTCAATCTCAGTGACTGCTGAAACTATAACCTCCATCCGACGAAACAACCCAACACGGACTCACTTCAACCCAGCTGTTGGGTTACAGTCAGAGCACAGGTTTTTCATTCTCTTCAGTGTTGTTCAGTGTTCACGTTTTGATTATTACTGTTGCCTCTAGTCTGCTTTTTAATTTCCAACCTTTTTTCGGTTCATTTTAAGCCAGCAATAATAATTTTCAATCAATATTTGAGTTAATTAAAACAACCCAGCATGTTGGGTCAAATATTTAACCAAACTGGCTGGGTTAAAATAACCCAACACTGAGTTTGTCCATATTTGACCCAATGTTGGGTTACCAAAATAACCCAAATTGGATTGTTTTAACCCAGCGTTTTTTTAGAGTGTGGCTTTGGTTGATATGGATTTATTAACAGCCTATAGTGTCATATTTATCTAAAATAACTGAATTAAAAAAAAAAATTACATTAAAGATGACATACATTTTTAATAAGATTAGAAAAAAAAAAAACTATATAAAAGTAAAAAATAGACTGCCTCTTAAAGCAATACATACTTAAAAACTACTACTACTAATGGGCTAGTTTTTACTAATGAAACTAATAATTATCATATTGCAAAAATAAATAAATAAATACTCTGGCTTTATTGTTCAAAGTGCTATTTCAGGGGTTTGATTCTTGTAACTGAGATGTGCTATTTTATAGTGGCTAATTAACATTACCCCTAGAATTTAACAATGAAAAAAATAGACCATATACTACACCGATATGAAATAATGTCATATCTTTACATATCTATATCATTTCAACTTCAACTCTTGTCCAAAACTCAGCTCAATAAAACAGGCGATGTGCTAAAGATGTAGGCTAGGGAGTAGCTGTGGGTGCAGATGTGAATAAATTAATATTTAGGCTATGAGGAAATAATAACTTGCGTTAGCCATGTGTTAGTCTGGTTGTTTGAGAAAGTGATGAAATATAGTTGCAGTAAATGCGTAAAGAATGCATACAACTGTAGCAGCGGGACTGTTCTCTGCTGTGCGAAACTGCAGAAGAACTAATGTTGGCACAGTTTAATGTTTGGTTGACCAATCAGCGGAAAGGGGCGGAAATAAACGGAAGATACCCTGATCCCCCCCACTTGTTTGCAAACATAAAGTTCACTATCAATAACCTAAACATATAAAATAAAAAAATTACTTGTAATTTTTAATTTGATTACTTAAGTAAATAAAAAATGAAGTAATTTTGTTCTTGTACTCAAATAAAATCAAAAGAAGTACTTAATACCTTTACATGAGCAATATTTTATTTGTGTATCTGCACTTTTTCTCAAGTACTTGATCTGTGTAATTTGTCCACCAATGCAGGTTTTGTTCATGGCGTTTTGTTAAACTTTTCTAATGGGGAATTTTTTTTTTTTTTTTTTTAAACCCAATGGAATATATAAAAGAAAATACTTGAGTAGTACATTTCCTTCTAAGCACACTTAATCCGTCCTGTAATATTGCTGATCTCTACACATTCACATTTTGTAACACCATTCGCATCTTACCTTGGGTCTTTGCTTTGCTTTGGGATCTTATGAGAACAGCAAATCCAGATCCAGTTTTTTCCACAGTTAGGGTAGCCAACCATATATATGCACATAAGCAGATGAAGTTTGGCTGCTTCAAGTACATCGAAAGTGCCACCATCTTAAAAATGCCAGCAAGAAGACCTGTTTGAATGGAAGTCACAGGAGAAGATGCGTCAGTGTCCTGAATACACTGCCTTTGTGTTGAAAATGGGGTCTCATGGTTTTTAGCATCCTCGTTTGTTGTTCTGGAGACGTCGGTTTGAATCACACTCGGAGCGGGGCAAGTAGGACCGGTTACATATACAACATAAAACAATATTATAACTTATATCTGCACAAAAGAATGCAAATGCATAAGTGAACTTTTGTGATCAAGCTTGCACCTGCGTGCGAACTTTTACCTGTCTATATCAGCAGCTTTTAATAGTACATGTATATATTCATCATTCAAAAGCAGAAACCGAAACAAAGATATATGAGATAAACACAGATATACGAAACATAAACAAAGCAGCGCTTGCTATTTTTAATACCAGTTATGATGATAACTTTACTCAATTTAAGTGGCTCATGTTGTTATAATGCCTAGTTCTTCCATGAAACTCTAGATGGCGCAGGCTGACGGGTGTTAACGTAACTGATGATATTCACAGCCTTACACCACTTGGCACAAGCTGATTGGTTCACGTTGCGTACGCAGCCAATGAATTTGAACCCTTAACTTTAAATGGCTGGTCGGCATTCACTTGAGCCTTTCGCAGCAGCGCGCTTTGAGTTCCTCTGAAACTCAGCTAGATAAGTAAACATTCTCACTCTTATTTTAGGGCTTTATTGCATTAGTCAACTTACATTTCTAAAACTATAAAACATACAGTCCTAAAACTATGCGCAGACTGTTCGCGAGAGAAGTAACGTTAATTACTAAGCATGTCCTGTTCATATAACAGCAGCAGCAGTGGCTTATAGTTCATGTTTGTGAAAATACATCGCCTAGTGAAACAGTAAAGTGAAGGTGATTACCCTATTTGCCCGAAACATTTTTTGTTTTAATATTATCTTGGGCATTCTCATCTATTTAAGTGCGAAGGGGTTGATTTCAGAAGATGCACGCCACAGTGGGATCGGCTGCAGTGGCATTCACAGTTTAAGTCAAGGCAAACGTGTATTATGGTATTCCTTAAACGTCTTATTGTCATCAGGCCACTACTTAAACCAGAACAACTTAAATGAGCAAAATAAATAATATACTCGCTTTTATTATACTTGTATTAGTGGCGCATTGCAATCCACTTCAGAAGGGAGCGCTCACTCTTAAAGGGGCCACATCTCTATTTCACTCGTAACATTTGGTTCAGTCATAGTGCAGTGTTTATTGTGAAAGTCATGTTTAAAGATAATGAATCAGTAATTCGTTTAAAATATAAGGATACTATTACCAATAATTAATTGGTTAGTAGCCCTTTTACAATGCAGCATAATAGTAGGGCCCTTTAAACTTGGAATTTTCTTATTTGTTTATTCAGCTGGGCTCACAGCAATTCTAGTACTTTCATAGACTGTAGCAGCAGTATCCATAGAAATTCAGATTGTGTTATTAGCAAATTGTTAATAGCTGCATGCATAGCAATTAAATGATTTATTAGTAGCAGCAGCAGGTAAACCATAGTTGAAGTTCAACGGCTAAACATGGATGTTACGTGAACTTTTCAAGTGATTAGGAATTATTAGCATTTTGTTTACTTATAAAGGGGCTATAGAAATATTAAGTACTTGTACATTTGTAGCAGCAGTATGCATAGCTATTCAGATGCAATGTTAGAAATAGCAGTAGCAAGCCAAATTATTATCGATAAAATAGCAGCGGCTTTAGTCGCAAATGTCTGTTTAATGTATGGGGTAAGTAACTCTTTAATGTGAAATAGGCATTTTATTACTTTCCTTATTTAACAGGGCTGTAGCATCTGGACCAATCAGACATACAGTTGTTTGTTACATTTAACAAATAGTATTTAAACCCAAAAAGGCCAGCTACATGCTGGAGCTCTGGAGACAACCCCCCAAAGCAACTAACACCCCAAAAGGGCTCAGTTGCCAGGACGACTATCTGGTAAGAGGGTTTATTGCCCGCAGGAATGCACATCTGCCCATGCTACATTTGCCATAGGAAAGACACAATGCCTATAGAGATAGACTCTTTCCTATTCATTCACAGACAAATCTTTCTTTGACCTTCCTATGACACATACAGCAGCCCAGGTCATTGTGTACAGTATTACTGCATTGTATTTTAATTTTGTCTGTTGTATTTGTATTTGTCTTTCTACTGTTTTATGCATGTGTTATGATAGATGACTAGTAGTATAACGCACATATGCCATGTTTGGACTCTTTGAGTTCGTATTTTTATGATCTAAAAGTAAATTAAATCTAATGTAAATTAGATGTCGATACCTTTGCAACACGTTACTTTTTTAAGAAACCTTAGTAGTTTTTGCATCAACATCCAATCGAATGACATATGCAAAATACCAGGCTCACGGACAAAGAGTCGTAAACTTTCCCTCCAAAGGTGAAAGTTACCATTGGTTCGCGGACCTCCTGGAGGCACAGCCTCCAGAGAGCTTAAAGGCATCAAACGATTGACCGCCTCTCTTTTCTCACTCTCTTCACTTTCTCCTTCGTCTGCAACGTCTTCCGATTGCTGCCCGTGTGGAGGAACCCACGGGGAGCCTGAGCCGGCACAGGGCGTGCCCGGCGGGCCCGACAGGCCCCAACATTCAGAGCTGTGGCTCTCGACCACAAAGAGCCAGACATTTTCACTCAACCCTGGAATTCATCTTCATGACTCGCCTCAGTCAGCCAGACGTTCTTTTAGAACCTAAAAAGATGAGCTAGAACTTTTCAGGACTTCCCTAAGCACGCGCCAGGCCTCGCGGCCTTGTCTTTCCATTCCCCAAAGATCACAAGACTTCAGCTGGGTCCCTCTCAGCTCTTGGTTCTTCTTCAATTTTCACATGGGAAGAAACTCCCAGTCACCATTGAGTCAGAACCTCTTTGGAGTTCATCACTCTTCAGACCCGGAAGAACGTGATTGCAATTCCAAAACCACCACTGCTCCAACCATCAAGACATTTCGCCCAAGACTGCATTTGGACACTTGTTCAACGACCAAGGCAATGCAAGTATCGTACGTTTAACTAAACAAACAGAGGTTTAGTATAAGCTGTAGACAGCACTGATGGTTTCACTCAGGTGGCTAACTGACTCTTTTCATAGCTTCATTTCATTGTCTCTCTCTAACTGCTTCTCACTGACCCTTCCCCCCATGTATGAGTGATTTCATGTTTGTTTGTTTGTTTAGATTAGTTATGTGTTAGTCCTTCATTAATAAACTATTGTGGACAAATTACAATAGTTTTGATTCTGATTCTGCCTTGCAAATTAATGTCCCTTTACGATTCTGATTCGAGCTACATGCTCTAATGCAATGGTACTTTAAGAAAGTTATTTTCTGTGGCCAAGAAAATATCATTTCTTAGAGTTGATCCAAAAAGTATACTGAATGTTCGCTGGGCGAACAGATTAATTGATGGAAAATTAATTCTGCTACAGTTACAACTGGCAGCTGATATAAATAATTGTAATTAATAATAATTAATTGTAATTATTTATATACATTTCCCTTTGAGCTAAATCGCAACAGGGCTACAGGTAATTTTGTGAACTCTTACGCAAAATAGGCTTTATTTTGATTGTTTGCTGTTTAGTAAAGAGGCTTGTAGCAATTCTAAGTACTTGTGCAGCTGTAGCAGCAGTATGCTTAGCGATTTTTATAGCAGCAGCATGCATAGCAGATTCAGATGCAGTGTTAGAAAAAATATTAGCAGCAGCATGCTTGGCAAACTAATTATTATTTTGCAAACATAGTAGTAGTTAAAAGTACCTGGTCCGATTAAATTTCAGTGATTTTGCATGGATGGTCAGTGAATTCTCTAAGCAAAATTAGGCATTTTATTACTTGCTTATCCAATAGGGTTTACAGCAGATTCTGTGGACTCAGACTTCATTGTGTTAGCTATTTAATAACAGGCCTTATAGCTATTCTTAGTACTTGTGTATAGCTGTTTAGTTCGCAATGTTGGCTAATTTTAGCGGTAGCATGCAGAGCAGTTTCAGATGCTTAAATAACCTTAGCAGTGGCATGCGTAGCTTCATTGTTTCTAATATAGCAGTGACAGCATATAGTACTTTCAGTTGAATAAAATTCCAATGAATCGCATGGGGTAAGTAATGTGAAATAGGTATTTTATTACTTTTTCTATTTAACAGGGCTACAGTACTTTTGCAAACTCTTCAAAGTAAAATGGGCATTATTGATTGTATTTGCTTGTTTAATAAAGAGGGTTATAGCAATTCTAAGTACTTTTGTGCAGTTGTGTTAGCAGTATGTTTAGCTATTTATAGTGTTCTTTGTCTGTTTGATTACGTCATTAATTGATCTTTACCATACATCTATGCCATATGTACATTAACTTGACATAATCACCACTAGTAAGCTACTACCAAATATATTGTAAAACTTTAAATTGCTGTAGAGTTGCTTTGCAACGATATGTATTGTGAAAAGCGCTTTACAAATAAATTTGAATTGAATTGAATTAAATATTTAGATCACATTTAGTGAATTTTAAAAGTAGCAGCATGTATAGCAAATTAAGATGTGACAAAACTAATAATATTAGCAGCGTCTGCATAGCAAACCAATTATTATGTTTCCAGTTTAGCAGTGGCAGTAGGAAGTACCTTAGTTGGTTGAAATTTGATAAGATAACACATGGATAGTAAGCAGGTGAATAGGCATTTTATTACTTTTGCTTATTTAACAAGGCTTACAGCAGATTTGTGAACTCTCCAAAGTGAAATAAGTATTATTTCATTGCATTGTTTATTTAATAAAGGGGCTTGTGATGGCCCATGATGTGGCCACACAGCAGTGAGGGTAACACACACACACGCATACTTAAGTTGATTGTTTGGATTTAATTTGTATTGATTTGATTAATGTATCAGTTAAATAAGACACAAACTCCGTTTATTTGTTTCGTATGCTTTATTAACTTTCAGTACATCGTGACTAGTTGGAGTGCACACAATTAAGTTCACTGTGCTGTTTGTGGTTGTTTCGTTAATATAGTTTTCTTTTGAGTTAAAGTTATCATGCTGCCGAAGCTACTGGGAGACGCAGAGGAGGGCCAGCTGCCGAAGTCGGGTCCGTGCATCATTAAGGACTGGCGCGCAGACTCCGCTGACTTTTAGTTCCGCTCGTTTGCACTGGCCCGCCATCTCCTACTCTGGAGCCAGCACAGACTCAAGTCTCTGCGTGCCACTCACATTCCGGGTAAAATCAATCGTGTGGCTGATTCTTTTTCACAACAAGTTTCACTTTGAGGCGATTGGAGGCTCCACCCTCAGACTGTCCAGCTGATCTGGATTCGGTTCGGCCATGCACAGATAGATCTGTTTGCCTCACCACAATCCACTCATTGCCAGCTCACAAAAATCCACATGCTGTGGCGCGTTTTTGTGAACTGGTGTTTCTCCCAAGGGAAGGACCCATGGAGATGTGGCATCAAATCAGTGCTATCCTTCCTCCAAGGAGGCCTTGATAGGCACCTGTCTACTTCAACACCCAAGGTCCAGGTGGCAGCTATATCAGCCAACCATGACGTGATGGAAGGCAAATCAGTGGGGAAGCATGATTTGGTCATTAGAATCTTCAGAGGTTCCCGGAGGTTGAACCCTCCCAGGCTGCGCCTCATCCCCTCTTGGGATTTGTCTGTGGTCCTTCAGGCCTTACAGCAAGATCCGTTTGAGCCCCTTCAGTCAGTCAATCTCAGTGCCCTTTCTATGAAGACAGCCCTCCTGACTATGCTCACTTCTGTCAAAAGTGTGGGAGATCTTCAAGCTCTCTCCGTCAATGATTCATGCCTGGAATTCGGGCCGGCAGATTTCCACGTTGTCCTGAGACCCCAGTCTGGATACGTGCCCAAGGTACCCCCCACTCCCTTCAGAGATCAGGTGGTAACCTTGCAAGCTATCCCTTCCCAGGAAGGCGCACCAACCTATCCCTGTTATGCCCAGTCTGTGCCCTGCGCATTTATGTTGAACGAACTCAGAATTTCAGACGTTCTGAACAGCTCTTTGTCTGTTTTGGAGGACAGCAAAAGAGGAAGGCTGTCTCGAAGCAAAGGATCTCCCACTGGATTGTGGATGTGATCTGCATGGCCTACCAGGCCAGAAGCTTACAGAGAGCTGCAGGTTGGGCTACACCTAACACATTCTCCACGTTTTATAACCTGCGAATGTAGCCTGAACGCAAGCTGCAGAGCTTGCTATAGCACTACCCTTATGGCGATTATGCTTATTCAGTTCAGTGAGTTTCCTTGCGTGAACACTGAACCACTTTTCCATCACTCTAATACATTACACGTAGCTAAGTTCAGTGGAGGAACTTGCTATAAGAATCCAATACAAGGTAGGTTGCCTTCTGTGAACTCTTGCATTGGGTTGGTGCTCCACATGTAGTGGCTCCTCATGCAGTCCCATGTGTGTAATTCCCACCTATAATCCCTGGAGATGTGGTGTTTCCCCTGAAACAGGCTCTGCCGCTAGGTTCTGAGTTTTTGGTAGTCTCCCCTTACATGCAGCCCACCTCAGAATCCTCCCTATGTTGTATTCCCTCTGTGGATCCTTAGGTGATTATCCACGTTACCTCCCCTTTGGGTAGGATGTGATCTCCGTAGTGTCTTTCTACTGTCCCAATGCTCTCAAGACTCTCAGCTGCTCCACTGAGGAAAGGCTCCGGCTGCAGAACCTCTGCCTGCGACAGGTCAAGTTGTTGGACGTTGGAAGTCTGGCAGCTGTGGTGTTTAGTATAGGGACCCCTAGCGTCGTATCACTCAACACAACGTTGGAGTGAACAACAGAAAAGGAACGTCTCGGTTACGTATGGTAACACTCGTTCCCTGATGGAGGGAACGGAGACGTTGTATCCTTCATGCCACAATTCCGGACTGCTTCTGAGTGGGTTGAGACGTTTCTCCTCAGAACAGAACGAGTGAGCAGATGCCACACTGGCCTATTTATACCCAGATGTCCAGGGCATAGCCAGCTATGCAAAATCTGCACACCCAATTTCACTGGCCTTTTCTCAATGTTGTCAGAGGTGTTTGGGCTACCAAGAGCAATCCCTAGTGTCGTATCACTTCACACAACGTCTCCGTTCCCTTAATCAGGGAAGGAGGGTTACCATACATAACCGAGACGTAATTATGTGTGAAACTACTGTTGTTCTCATCAACAAGGTACAACGTTATCTTGGCTAATAATAACCATCCTGTGGTTATACTATGGTAATACATTTGGTTTTATTTATTTTTTTTTCTTCAACCAGATAGCTCTAATTTTCTTAAATTTAACTTATGCACTAATTAAAAAGTAGAATAAGATAAAAAAAAATTAAGATTGCGAGATTAAAGTCATAATGTTTTGAGAATAAAGTCATAACATTATGAGATTAAAGTCGTAGTATGAGAATAAAGTCAAAAACAAAGTCAGCAATACGAGATTAAAGTCAAAAGTAATCGCTGAATCTACTAAGAAAAGACTGTAAACAACTGATTTTGACAAATGTGTTGATTTTACTTAATTACTTACAACTTCAGTAAACAGTACTTAAGAGCATTTATTGTTTTGGACTAAAGGTCTGTTCACACTGTTGCAAAAAAAAATATATATATATATATATATATATATATATATTAGTGGTGGGCATAGATTGATTTTTTTTATCTAGGTTAATCTCACTGTAATCTTGGAATTAATCTAGATTAAAATGGCTCATTTGAATTCTGCCGAAGGCATTCAGAATATGTGTGCTACCCAAATAATGACTAAAAGTAAGTCTTTGAGAACGGGTTTCTCAAGACCAGGGGCTCATCTCCTGTTTCCAAATCAGAATAAATTCACTACTAGTAGTAAACAACTAGCAATCATCAAGAAGCAAACATAATGTGGTGGTAATTCATGGTGTCGTGGTAATTAATAGGCTAAGTAATTAAATTGTCATTTAAAATTACATAACGTAGCCTACCTAAAGCGAAGGAGCACTTCATGTTTGATGTGGTAATTTCACAGTAGGCATTAGAGGGTGACACGGGAGTGGATTTTCAAACCTCTCCCGTCTCACTCCCACAAAAAATCCCATCCCATCCCAATCCCACGAAAAAACTGGGAGAAAATCCCGTCCCGTCCCAATCCCGGAAGAATGACTCCCATTCCCTCCCACTCCCGTATTATGTTTTTTTTGGTGGAATCTGCCAGTTACAGTACAGAATACAGTATAGATCACAATATGCCCGTAACTTTTTTTTTTTACATTAATTGAATGAAAATGAAAAATTTAGGGTTTTTTTTTATTATTGAACCGAAAGCCATCTTAAACAAATGCACAGTGTGCATTGCACACACTAAATTTCATGTAAATCATTCATGCAAACACACGTTTCCTATTTGAACTGGTCCATTTGAAAGTAGACATTTCACTCTATAGATATATTTTTCTTGTCTCTAAAGCAAGTATACACAGAGTTTCGAAGTGACGCGCTCAAGTTCACAGAGACAAACGGCAGAAAGCGCGTCCTTTTTGCTTTATGCAGAAGGAGAACATAAAGAGACAGGTCAACTAGAATTAAGTTCAAAATTACAATATATCGTTTATAGTTTATTTATATAAAAGGTATATTTGTGTATAAAGTTGGGTTTCATAGCGTTACGATTCCCGGTCCCGCCCACTCCCGCTGACATTTTTCCTATCCCGTCCCAATCCCGTGATTATTAGTGATTTTGTTTCTCATCCCGCGGGATTCCCAAAAAAATGTCAGCCTCTAGTAGGCATACACACAGGTTCGAAGACTCGTTCTCGCCCCCTACAGTGCAATTCGGCTAGGTATACATCCGCGCTAAAATATCAAGGTGAAAGTCATCATAGCTTGCGTAGTATAGACCCAGCTCCCAACCCAACTTTGAGAATAGATTAACAGCGATATTTTTTTAATCGCCCGATAAGAGTCTCACGTTAACGCAGCATGTTAACGCCAATAGCGGCCCACCACTAATATATATATATATATATATATATATATATCTCATGGCCCTAAAGGTCTGTAAGAATTTTAAAACAAATCGGCCACTAGTTGGAGATAACGAGTTTTATGGCTCTGTAATCACGTGGTGTTTCACACATCCACACAATATGCATATCATTTGATAGATCTCTCTAGATCAATAATTATTGAAAAATTTAGAATTTTGTCCTTCGGTTAACTATAACAGGGTCATTTAGAAAAGGGGCATGACCAAAAATACCCAAAAGCCTATCAAACCTAAACAAAAACTCAAAACTTTACAAAAATTGGTGAGAACATGTGTCAGATGACTCTTAACAAGCATGCAAAGTTTCATGAACCATAGGTGGTGCTATAACAGTTTAAAAAGTTTCAAAAACACAAGCTGGGTATGGTAAATGGCCTCAAATTTCTAAAAAAAAAATGCACATATAGTCACACAAAACACTAGATCTTCATATCATATGATAGATCTTCTCATTCTGAACAGCTTTGCTTCTAGGACCATTGCTGTCAATCCAACTGTTCTTTAAATATTTTATATTATTTAAAAAAAACTACTTTTGTAAACTAGTTTTAGGTTTTTAACTCAAAATCAATAAAACCACTGTAGTAAAATTCTCTGGAGTCTCTAGATAAACAATTATCAAAAAAATGTTGAACATTTTCATTTAGACAGCGAAAACAGTGCCCCTTAAGATCATGATCTACTGTACCCAAAAGTCTATAAATGCTAAAAGAAAACATAACTTCACAAACCAAAGTAAAATTATCATCATATCATTCTAAACTAGCATACATTTTATGGACATCAGGCAAAAAAGGCAGATTATAAAGATTATAACAGTTATAAAGCTTAAAAACAATGCATCTCTCTTTAAAACGCCATGAAACTATAACTACTGGATGGCAGTAGAAGACCACTAATGGGTCATTCAGCTGACTAGAACAGTGCACTTCATGGTTTGTTTTCAATTCATGCATAGACTAAATCACTGTTATAATATTTCAAATCACATTTAGTCAAAGTTTAACACTTAATTTATACAGATATCATATTTGACAATAATACAAGATTATGATTACAGTGAAACCTGAAAATGATATATAAAATCTTAAAAAGACAAGACTTGCACTAAACATTTTGTCACCTGCCATTTATTACACAAATCTCTTATGTGCAAAAAAATGTGTGCGTGTGTGTGTGTGTGTGTGTGTAGTAATGCTTAATGCACATTAATATAACCAGTTTAACCATTAAATTTCTGTGTTTGTGAGTGTATTCTCAATCATAGTGTTAGCCATATATTTTGGGTTGGACTACATCCTAAATCCACACAACCTTAAAGGCCTTATTTGTTCGAACCCCGGTAATCGCTGCTTGCAGCTATATTCTGTTTTTGTTTTCTGAATATCATATAGTGGCAAATGTCTTTATAATTTAAATGAATTAAGATTTTTTTAAAGGAATGGTATAAAATGAAATACAGCTTTTTAAGAACTTTTCAGTAAACCATTTCTTTCCTTTTGTAGAGTCATTAAGGATCCAGCTTATTATTGGCACTTTGGTAAGGAATTGTTTATATGCTGTTTATCTGCTATTATTGAACTGTAAAGTGAAAATATTGTATGTGATTTGTTTTGTATTCAGTGTTTTCAGTTAAAGATATTTCACAGTATGAAAGTTGATGTTTTGAGTATTTATTTTCGGTGTTTTTATTTTATACAGGTCAGTACAGAGAGCACACAAGTGGGAGAGAGAGGAGGGGACGGCATCAGAAAGGACCTAGAGCTGGGACACTTTCAAGGATCACCCGAAGCACAACCACGCTATATGCACAAGGCTGTTGGTTCTAACATTTTATCAGAATTTGAAGAAACATTTCTAATTAAAATATTAAATTACATTTAAGGCAGGGTTTTTCCTGCATAAAGAATTTTAAGGTGACTGCTGTTATACCCCTTCACCACCAACATGGATTCTGTTGCAGGTTCCATTCTCAAACAGTTCCACTGCACAAATCTCTTGTAATGAGACACATTTGTAAACCTGTTTTCACAGAACTATAGTCATCCACCAAAATAAAAGATCAAGTGGTTTCAGTCAAAAAAGGTTTCTTTTGCAACTGCAGCACAAAATATATGTTATTGCACAAAAACTTTGAGCCTTTTGAACAGTTTTTTTTTTTTTTTTTTGTCAGAAGAATTTTCTTCTGCTCACCAAGCCTACATTTATTCGATCCAAAACACAGCAAAAGCAGTAATATTGTGAAATATTTGTACTATGTAAAATAACTGCTTTCTATTTGAATATATTTGAAAATGTAATTTATTCCTGTGATGAAAGCTAAATTTTCAGCATCATTACTCCAGTCATGCAGTGTCACATGATCCTTCAGAAATCATTGTAATATGCTGAAACATTTATTATTATTATTATTATAAATATTATCAACAATTGAGTACATTTTTTTCAGGATTCTTTAATGCAGCGGTCCCCAACCACCGGGTCGCGAGATCGTTTTGGGGAAAATATGTATAGATATGATGCTCTCTGTTATTTATTGTGGGTAATTGTTTTAATTAATCTGTACGTTAGTTGTATGCGATTGATATGGAGTAGCAATTTGACTTCATGTTAAATTAGTAAATAAAAGCGCGCACAAGCACAGAGTTTCAGACAGCGCGGCATGCCGAGTTGATTCCTCGATCACGTTTCCCTGTGTTAAAGATACACAGCTACGCTTGGGGGTTACGTCGCAATATTGGAAATATTTCTGTTTTAAACCACAAAGGCGAGCCAATGGATATCACACAAGCAATGTGCAAACTTTGCGCAATAGTTATGCCCGTGAAGGTCTCAACTTCAGTCAATTCACTATACAGAAAGTGAAAGTGAGAAAACTGACGAAGATTTCTAATGCTGCATTAACGGTGCATATTCACTCAGAGACGACAAGAGAGGAATCTAATTCAAGGTATGCTGATAACGGTGTATAACTGGCAAGCCTTATAAATCTACTTTTATTCATCGCTTTGTCAATCTAATGTTAAATTTCACTTTAGATTTATATTGCTCTGGGTTTTGACGTTTTCAAATTCCTCTTTTTGTATTTTTTTTATATCTTATATCTGTTAGTTAATTTCCGAGTGAGGTGGTCAAAGTTACAGTCTGAGGTAAATTTACATTGATCCCTTTTAGCTGTTTAAATTAGTCTCTAAAACACTTAACTTCACAATAATGTGAGATTTTCACAACTTTATTTTGTGTGAAGTGTCTGTTCTTGTGATAAAATAAACTTTGTTGAGGATCCCGGACGCTCACGCGAGCCTGTGAAATTAGGCGGCTAAAAAATGTCAAATAATTTTTAAAAACACTCCTTGAAACAATTTACTAAAGACTAAAATTTCAGTCTGGCAGTATTTTTCTGATCATATGTGTTTTCAGGGTAGTTCATGAAGACAGAGGAACATAAGAGATGTTATGTCCGTTTCAGTTCCACCTACTGTATGGAGGCCTGTCTACTAGCACAAGGGTTTTTGGGGCCTCTTGCAGAGGAGAAGATTTTCCAAGGACCCCCTCATAATTACAACAGTGTTCAAGGCTAAAATTAATGTGGGTGGGAGTAATGAACATTATATGATTGTTTTATTGGTGCAAATGGTCCTAATTTTATATGAACTGTTTAATAATACAGCACAGTACATGCATAATTTATCATTATCACACAGTCACACAGACATGGCAACTATTTTTATTGAAACCTTTAAGTGCCCACCTTTAAGTGTTTATGTTTTGCTTGGGCTTCAGCGTAAGGAGATTAAAAAAAAATTACTTGTTGGCCAGAAAATAAGGTATAGCAAGTTATTTTGCAGACTCCTTGGCTTTGGGTCACAGACCGCAGTTTGAAAACCTCTGCATTATAGCATACTGTGTTCTTTTCATTATTGTTCATGCAGATATTTTTTGGGTACATGACTATTGCATGAATAAAGAATATACTATCTTTAAGAATTTTGTGTTAATTGCAGTTGTAATAAAAATTAATTAGAAGTTTATTTTCCCCAGTTTAGCTCCAACAGGTTAACTTAATGTACGGACCCAACTAAACTAAATTGTTATATGTTACAGTTGTTATCCACTGTACAATGAGTGAAGTTTCTTTTGTTTTCATGTTTTTTGTATAGACACTGTGTCTGTAGGTTGATTTACAAGTAAAAAAAAAAAAAAATACATTGAAATAAATATAATTGTTAATTGAATGCAGCCTAGGAGTGTTTATTTTGTCCAGAAACAGTATAAATGACATCTAAATGAAACTGCAGTTGACCTTATAAGACGTTGAAAATACATCCACAATGGACACAGACACGTCCTGTGGACGTCAACATTGGTGTCCAAAAGACGTCATAAAAAAACTTTCATTCTGGCTTTTGAGGGGACGTCATTTCAATGTCCGAAAAAGACGTTGAAATGACGCCATTTGAATGTACCTTTGCTCAGTGGGGAGGGTAGTAAATGACGTTCCGGGTCGCTAAAGACCTGATCGGTATGCATTTAAGGATTAACAAGCAAACATCCAACAGGGCTCTGTGAGGTATGTGATGTAAATTAAACAGTTGAATATATAATGATGTACTGTAGGAAATATACTGTTGAAAGAAATGAGTTGAAGGACAAACTAGAGAATAAGGGAGAGCAGTTTTCAATGAAGAATTTATTAAATCCAGGTAGAAATACTAAATTAGTATTTGCACAAGCAAGTATATTTATTTATTTATTTATTTATTTATTTATAATCTAAATCCCACCAAGAGGGCTAAGGGTGGACGGAGGAGCTGAACACACAGCACTGCATGAAGCTGGACACATGGACACATGTCTGTTTGGACACATGTCTCATAAGCGGTGGGCGTTTGATTACACAAACCGCTGCGTTCTGACTGTTTTCCGAGTTCAAGCAGGTGCGAAAGTGTAAAAACAATTTTGAATTGGACTAAAGTGACATAAGTAATGTTATTTAAAATGGACTTTGGGAGGAATTTTCCTTTCTGCTGATGTTATTGACAAAATGTATGTTGTTTTAAAATATGTTTGATTATGTGCAATGTGAAGCTGTAAAGTTGAATTTTGTGAAGGGAAAAGGTGTTTCAGAGGTACAAAAACTGGGTCAATACACATGATTTTGAAGAAATTGAGTGAGGTATTTTTTTAAATTTGTTTTTTCTTTTTGGTTTATTTTTTCTTTAGGTGGTTTGGTTTATTAGCAAATTAATCTAATGCAGTCACAAATAAATCCAAACTATGCCCTTGATGCTGTACAACCCCTTTTTATAATTGTTGGATGCAGTATAAATAGGAATTACATGACATCCACAGCAGGTGTACAGCTGTTCTTCTTTTACATGAATACCCAGCAAACACATAACGTTTTTACAACGTTGTATTTTGGTTGTAATTAGGTAATGTTGTAGTACAACGTTTTAAAAACGTTTTTTAAAATTATAAAATAATGTAACCAAAATAAAACATTTTAGAAATGTTGTAAAAATAGCAACCTGGTACGTTTTCTTTAAGTAGTCAAAAAACATAAATATCACATTTGTCTACTACGAAAATGAAACCAGATCAAACTGCAACTTTCGGGGGACGTTTTATTCAGGTGTTAAAATAACGTAATATGCATGTTGGAATAAGACATTTTAAAAACATCAGGAAAGTACCCAAATACAACGTTGCAAAAACTATGTTCTGTATGTGTAAAAATATCAGTAAAAGTAATGTGAATCCTTACTTTCAGTTGTCTTTGCTCATTTAATTGATACAGTATATTCGAATCTAATAATTTATCGATTATTGTTGTTTCATTGAAAATTGTCATCACGAGCTAACAGCTAAACAAGTGTAAACCAGTCTGTGCTGTAAACAAATAAAAGGCGGAGGAGGGGTATCAACGCATGAACAGGAATGATGGGTAAATGTTTAAAAAAATGTATTTATTTATTTTTTACAAATGTCATGACAGTACCAAAATACAATAGATGCATTAGTTTTGCAGTAGATAGCCCACTTTTATTCTACACTATATGTTTACCATTTCTGGTATGTTTTTCGTTAGATAGTTACATAATAAATAAAATAAATATTCTATTTAAAGCTATCATCATATTATGTTATAGTATATTATATTATTTTATATTTTATATTATAACCTGTTATACTGACTTCAAAAATTGTTTTACATTCTCTGCTATTACTGCTTTCATATTCTTATTCTATTTACAGTTAGTAAGGCCTACACTATCCACTTACACAATACGTTATCAAGTTTCAGGACATTTTATCTGTCATTCTGACATCTGTACATTGTACTTCATGTATGTATTTATGTAAACGCTTAACTGACAAGCAACAAGTCTCCGTCTGTTACACTGCTTTACAGTAAGTTTTGTCCCTAAAATTACAAAAAAAAAAATACATAAATACATACAACGGTTCCTGTTACGAATCTGGTCGGTGACCTGCGGTCCGCTCACCGCCAGATGTCGCCCTTGCTCTATCAGTACACACAGACTGTTGCTCTACACCCCGGACTACATCTCTCAGTATCTATCGCGCTGATTGCGTCAGCACCTGTGACCAATCAGCAGTGCTATAAAAAGCCCCGGTCTTTCCCCTTGCAAGCCACGGAGTATTGTTGTTGTTATTTTCATTGTTAGAGTTTCCTAGTTTCCTGTGTTTAGTTCCCTCACCTGGCCATCTCGTCTTGACTGTCTCGCCGCCTGCCCACTGCTCATTTCTTGGATTATTCTCTACGTCTTGCCTTTGATATTCCTGTATGCTACTGTTTGACCCTGCCTGTACAACCATGTCTTTGCCTCGTCCCATTAATAAAAGCTCGCAGATGGATCCGCTCGCCTCTCGTCTCACTCACACCGTTACACTGACACTTTCTTACATGTAATAGACAGGTTTCTGTTGAATATTTACTTTTGAGAAATGATTTAGTGTCTTCGGAAAAAGTCCGTTAGCATCTCAACCGTTAGGCTAACTATAAGATCTAGACTAACTATAGACTTTAGCTCTTATTTAATAAAGTTTTCGCTTTTAATCACATATTATGTGTAGATGATAGGTTTTTATAGTTTTGTAAATATTGCTGGCAATTTGTCAATGGATGAACGGAAGTAAACTAACGTTATTTAACCTAAAAGTATGGGCTGTACTGTTAATCTGTGACTTCACTTACATGGAGTGTGAAAATGAGCTAAAACAATTTCAAACACGTTTTGAAGACAAACTAAAGATAAACAAGAGATGCCGTGTCAACCTGGACAGAAGTCAGTTTCATATCCACCTTCCACACCAGGCTTCTCATATGGATTGCTGTCTACTAGCATATTATTTGTTCTCTTCAGAATTTCGTGCATGCAGACATTACTCAGGAACATAAACATGAATATTGCAAGAATGGGGAATGTGCTGCATTTAGGATATGAATGCTAATTGCTCTTAAGCATTAAAAAAATATATATTTTACAGTCCCTTACTGCCACCTACTGGCATAACAATGTAACCTACACGGGGCGGATCTAGAAAATAATTTTTAGGGTGGCAAAGGGGTGGTATGGGGTCTATGAGGGGTGACAACACCAAAGCAAGCATGCCCCCATGCATAGGTTTAGGGGATTTATAGTCTGACATACACAGCTTTGTTCACAAATATTGCATTACATAGGTAATCATCTATACTGTTTAAAATGAAAAATAAATAAAATTTCAATATCCATCATGGCACCAATTCAATACACAACATAAAAAATTTCAACAAGTTATGTTTCTGAGCTTGCATCTCTAAAGAAGACACGCAGTTCTATTAAAATTACATAGGCTACTTAGATGGTACAAATCACATTTTAGAGTTTAGTTTAATAGCAACACAAATGTTTGAATTTCCTAATATTAGAAAGAAATACAATAATATCAAAGCACTGAAACTGGATCAGTATTGAAAACAATGTTTGATTTTCTGTTATTAACAAAGGTGGGAATGTCTGTAATCACCCAGAACACACTTTCTACCATCTACTCTAGCAACATCCCAGCAACTGCATAGCAAGAGCCTAGCAACACTTTAGCAAACATCTAGAACATCTGACCAAACTATTTATGTTTTTAAACAAGACTTAAAGACAAGCCAGCATAAATTTGTCTTTCAAATACACAGATGACTTTCCTGCCAGTGAACACTCATGAGATCAATAACAGAATTACAAAAAACAGATACAGATGTATAATTCAGCAATTAACTTTTGTGAAAAAAATGATTTTCATTTTACCACCCTAAAGTAATCGTGCAGTAGATAAAAAGCACTAGAACAGTTCTAATACCAAAGACTTGTGTATAAACTTAGTATCCAATAATACCAATAATAATAATTTAGCATCCTCTGCACATTTGGCCAAATTTCATTACAGTATATGCAGTACTATAGTCGTTTCTTGGTCTCCTGACACAAGACTATATCTCTAAGCAGTCATTTCTCAGTTATCTAAAAATGCAGTACACATAGGCCTACTGTAAAAAAAACATTTGACAGTCACACGTTTGAAGCTGTACATGTGCTACAATTTACTGTACATATAGAGTAGTGATTTTTTTTTTGTAATCTGATGTAGGCTACTACTGTATACTGTAAATACTGAAAAGTAGCATATGAAACACTGCTTGCATTTATATTTTATTCTGTAATAATCCCGGGGTGGCAGAGCTTTTTCTTAGGGTGGCAGTTGCCACCCCGTGCCACCCCGGTAGATCCGCCCCTGAACCTACAATGAAAGTACTGAATAATTGCTAACGTACATAAATACATTTCAAAATCTCAGGTATACTAGTATTATAAAATATTATTAATTGAACAACAATAGCCATTATAAACTGTATTTATTATGTATTATTTAAACAAGTTATAAATTGGATCCCATATACCTGTCATTTGTGTTTTAAAAAAATCCCTAAAATATAAGCATTAGTTTTAGTGCAAATGACTAATAAGATTGCAATAAAATAATTTGTAACTAGCTGAAATTGAATACTTTACATTTTACAAATGAAATGCTGCTTTTTCCTGTTAAAATATCTATGCACAGAAATTTCTTGGACTTTGTGCTCATATTTAAATTTGCCAGTCATTGCATAATTTTCGTATGTTGTACTTTATTTGAAACCATTTTGTTTTATTGGTATATATTTATGCATTTGTCTTGTTTATTGATTGATTTATGTATTTTTGTAAACTACCCATATCATATTACTTTTTATATTTTGTGAATAAATACGATGAGTGACAAAAATTTTGTGTAGTATAAATTATTAGGCCTACATATGTTAACCTAGGCTTATAGCGTTGCTGACCTTGTCGATTTTATAAGGTGAAATGTAAACAAGTGCCTTTAATAAGATCAATATTCAGATTTGACACTGTAAAGAAAACATTTTGATGGCAGCATGTGAAGTACCAGTTTGGACGTGGTAAGTACGTTTTTTTTTAAATGTTGGAAGGAAACGTTACAAAAACATTTCTGCAACGTTGTGAAAAAACGTATTTATAACGTTTAAAAAAACTGACATTTGTTGTATTGAATACGTCAGAAAAAAACGTTATCACGATCTTTTCACAACGTGAAAAAAACGTTTTTACAATGTTGTTTTGTTTGCTGGGTATGTTCATGGAAGGGTCTGGGTGTTGAAGAATCTGCACACTGACTCTGCGTCCCAGTGTGCATACACCCTATGTGCCCTAAATAGTACTGAAAATTAATACTATCACATAGAATTTAGGATGACTAGTATGCACATTGGGACACAGACTGAGTCTTGAATAATTGACAGGACCACCAATTTTGAAGGGATAGTTCACCCAGAAATCTTTTATCTGCCCTCACGTTGTCTCCAAACCCAAATAAGGTATTTTTAGTCAAACCTGAGAGGAGATGTTTCTATCCCTCCAGCTGAAGTCCATGAAACCAAAATGTTGAAAAAACAAAAAAAGGTATTGCAAAACTAACCTATATGAATGAAATGGTATAGTCCAAGTCTTCTGAAGAGATATGGTCACTTTATATAATGAACTCATTTATTTTCATTAACAGAATTAATATACAATTCATTTTATTTATATGTAAACATGTAAATAAAGTAACACATTTGGGCTTTCGTGTTTAGGATATTTGATGCACTCTGTGTGCGTGAGTAAAATTAATTTAATTTCTTAGATAAAGCGAGTGTATCTCTTTAGAATGCTTGGATTAAACCACCTTTATGACCTTTAAGATCTTAAGAGTTGTTGCATGGACTCCATGGAAGGACAGAAAACTCTCAGGTTTTATTAAAAATATCTTCATTTGTGTTTTGAAGATGCATGAAAGTCTTTTGGAACAACATGACAGTAAATAATTAATGTCAAAATTTTACATTTTGGGAAATCAAAATACAAAAATATTTTTGACACTTAACATTTGCTCTATCTTGCTATATCTATAATTTGTATAGTTTGTGTGACTTGAAGAGGTTTGATTGGTTTTCCTTGACCTTATTAGAAATTCATTATCAGTGTTGTTTTGTTCAGTGATACAGAAGTTTACTTAAATTTATTTGACTTTTTTTGACAAATTATTTCAGATAGACTGATGCTAGGCTCAAGAACATAAAATATACAGGACAGTGTTCATTCTTAATCTTTGTAGACATGTATGCGTTTATGATTGGTATCTCTGTTTCATTCATTCAGGAGGAAGTCTGATGAGGCAGAGTTTGGAGATTTTGCAGCGCTCCTCCTCAGTCATCAGTGACAGTAACGAGAATCTCATGTTGTCACTGAGACATTACTCAAGCTATTCAAGTTAGTTTTACTCAAGTTTGAGGCAATGAATTGTTACACATTTTTAAATTTTTGAGTCACATGATTGTAAGTTTTAAATGTTTGAGTTATGTGTTACTAAAGCAATTACCAATGCAACGACGTATGATTACAACCCTATTTCTTAATGTTTATAATCACAAGGAAGGCAATACAAAGACTGCACAATGTCTCGTCTAGTCATTTTTGGCAGCTTAGTCAGAATAAAAGCTGTTTTTGGACTAACAGGAAAGTTTCAAATTTGACCTTCTGGCTTTACTCACCGCACCACAGTTTTGAGGGGGAAAAATAAGAAAAAAACTTACTTTATAATACAATACAAATAACTTTAGTCATTTTATTACTTCTCTCAATGTTTTACATTTTATTATAAATAAGGATGGCTAATTGTTTGTCATTGTTAAAATTATGATCCAAAATTATGAAACCAAAGGGCATTTTTTCCCTCAGTTCCTAGACTGATTTACACTAACACTACCTGTTAATTTAAACTGATTTAATGAATTGTTACCTGGAGTCTCTGTGTGTCCTTGGGAAGTTCAGAGATGAAATCTTCTGGTGATGTATTCTAAAGCTCACCGGAATTCTGTAGTGCTATTTATACTGAGGATAAACTGGCCCTTTGCCCTCATGGACCTAGATTCTGTTGGCGCTCGAGATGAGATTTTAGATTGGTGCCCCCACTGGCACATCACAGCATTGTGAGCCTAGTGTCATTCATGTTTGGCTAAGATGTTTTAGGGGGGGAAAGTGTGATTTGAGACTGTGTACATCTAGCAATGATAATATAAGTGAAGTTAAAACAGATTATTAAAGGGTTAGTGCACCCATAAATGAAAATTTCCCATCATTTACTTGCCCTCATGTCATTCTGTATATAACATAAATATTGATCATATATGATATAGCATACAAACATTGATCATGTGTGATGAATATAAACTGACTATTAAACATGGTGTTTGACACTTCTTCCTAGTTCAGTAAATAAAAAAATCCAAAGGGGAGGGGGTCCAATGGGGGTCATGAACTCTGCATTTTAATTTGGGTATGCCATGGTATTAGTTGTGTTGTTAAAGCTTATTATACTGTTAAAACTATTATACTGTTGAACTTGACAGTGTTTTCTCTCGCCTGGTTATTCCTTATAGCAGTGTCAAATAAAGCCAGAGTTTTAGTTCTTGTAATTGTTGTATAAAATAGTGTGATTCATTGGCTAAAAAAGAAAGCAAAAAACAACATAAGCAAAGTAAAGATTAATTTTTTTTTTTTTAGTTTCTATCACAATCACGATATATTACTACCATGAATTCCTTTGGCAACGATAACTGTGGTGTGAAAAAGCACATATCATAACAGCCTTCGTAACATCAAACATCAATCTCATGTTTGTCAGGCATTACTGGAACTTTCAGTTTGACTGTAAGATTAGATCAAAATAAAGGGTGAATAAACCCTTTAAGTAAACCGTAAAAGCTCCTTTCGGTTCTCATGTTGACATTTCACTATCCCACCTATGGTGGATTTACAAAAACGCCTCTTGGAAATAGTTTGTTTTGCTGTTAATATGTACCTCATTTTCTGCTTATTATTGAACTTGTTGTTTGTCAGACAACATGCAGGGCTGCATTTCCCAAAAGCATTGTGACGTTGATTGGAAAGACAACTGGAGTCAATTAAGGTCACAAAGCTTTTGGGAAATGCAGCCTAGGGCAACGGCCACACATAGATACTTTAAGAGGCACGCTGCCAAACGAAGAGAAATGGCACAAGATCACTGTGAAAAATATATTACTTTAAAAAATGGGACATGATTAATATCAAATGCACAGTAAAGAATTCTTAGTATGGTAAAACCACAGAAAATAGAAGTTTTAAATTAATTCGGATTTTAATTAAAAGATTAACAGGGCTGACAGGCACCAGAATAAGGGTCATTCCTGGAATTCGGTAATATTTTAGTCCCCCAGAGTTTCTAAAGTGGTGGTTCACCAACATTAACTGTTCAAAGCTTTTCACAATACTTTGGTATTCCCATTATAATGAATAAAAATAATTATTCCATTTTAATAGCATAATTTTATAGCATATATAATTTTATAGCATATATATATGCATGTTAATCCAAGCATTTGTCATATCCCTGAGGCACTTCACTGAGTTTGTAATTAGAAAATGATTAACAAAATGTGCATAGCGTCTGTGATTTTTGGCAATAAAGTAAACATTTATTTGTTTCTTTCTTTTGAAGTATATTTAAAAAAAAAGATATTTTATAAAAAAAAAAAAAAGACTTTATGTCCCTCAGCCTGAATTCAACCGTCACACTAACGTTTCTACACCCATAATAATTTAGACTTATCTCAATGTAACATTATTTACCAAAAATTACATCTGTAATGAGTCCAGCCTCTGTGGTTCCCCCCAATCGTCACTAGAGGTCACCATTACCTGAGTATTGACTCTGCCATTCACCAACTCCATTTCCCATAACCCCGCACCTGGCGGTGATCTCACGGCCAACCATTTCCTGTTCCCTCCCTATAAACTTCCGGTTCACGCCAGAGTATGTGAGTGGAGTGGAACGGCAAAAATTTCCGCTCTGCGCTCAGAGCATTTCATGATCACTCCGCTCCGGGTTTACCATTTCCCGCTCCTCGCTCACTCCCCGCTCCCTCCTCACTTGATCCTCGCTCCGTGTTCGCTCCATGCAAAAAAAATGTCTCTAATTAACGCTCCACTGTAATTTTTCATTATTTATTTATTTTTATATCGAATCTCTGTGCATTCAGTGAAAAACAAATACACAATACTCTGAGAAAAATATCAACGTGCTTTAGTAAAACGGTAGCTATATTAGCCCAAGCCAAATATATATTGGCTATCGTTTAGCTCACTTTTGAACAAAATGAAATACAAATGCTGGATGTGGCTAGATTAAATAAATTACCAGAAGAAAAACGAAAATAAAAACGATAAAAACTAGCTTTTGCAGAGTGGAGGGTGTCAAGCACATGTGATTAGTGCTTGATATCAGGCCAGCAATAGAAAACACTCTTTTTACGCTGGCCGAGCCACTGGGGATGCGGAATATGCGCCTTGCAATGTGTGAAAGTTGTGGCAGCATAATAGAGTTGTCCGTCCAGAAGCAAAGGACGTCAACGTCGGGGTTTATTCTTGGAATTGCCAGGTATTGTTCGACTTTTACGTCGAGTGCTGCAGATGAATGTATCGCAGTTGTGTATGACTGGAACATTGACTTGACTTTCTTTGAGGTTGATGGCTCAGGGTCAGCAACAAGGGAAGGGGATGTTACTTTTTTATTCATACTGCAGAGAAGTTGTGTTTGATGAACTAGCAACTCCTTGATCTCAGTCTGTTTCTCTTGAACCTACAGGAACAATACAATTGTGTTTTATTTTTGTTTTCACAATAATCAATGTTGTATAATTTTTGTTGATATAAACTATTGTTAATACACATTTACTGTAATTCTGAATGTGGCTCTGTGTAGTTAATTTCTTGCCTTTTCATCTCTTGCAATCCACTCGTTCTTAAAGCAGGGGTCTAACAATACTGCAAGAATAACGTGGGTGTCATCATAAAACCTTTCATAACGATTTGAAAAGTTCTCTGCTAGAGTTTCTGCGAATGCAGCTATTTACAGTGGACTGGAGACATCAGCCATCATTCTGTGTATTTCTGCAACTGCTGGCAGGATCATCCCCAGGTTTCCCAGTTCCTTTTGCAAACAATCTGTCAGTTCGGCAAATGGTGAGTACTCTCACTAAGCCTTGAAGCATGAGAACATCATTGCATGTGATTTTCCCATCACCTGTGATCGAAGTCAGCCTGTTTTGACACAGCGCATCCTTCTCAAACATTTTTAGCACCGACTCAATCATCCGCAACTGACTGTTCCATCTGGTTGCGCATGCAGTTGTGGGACGAACACCTATACTGTAAAAAAATAATTTCACCATTTAGTTGTTTCAATTCTTTTTTTTAAGTTGACACAACTTGCAGCTACTGAATTTTGCTCATTCAACTTAATCTTAAATTTTACTGTCTCAACTAATTCACAAGTTGACAAAACGTTTTTTTTTTTTTTCCAACAGTATCTTTATTGAGTTTTAAAGTAATATACAGAGATTAGATTGCTTCCACATCAAAGGGAACATCCAGGGCATTTAAATCGATGTTTGCCTGGAATATCATACTTGGCAATCAGCTCCTCAAATGACATCAAAGTCTCACCCTCTGATCCCATGAGATCCCCTATTGTCTTTAAACCTTTGTCAGCCCACTTCCTAAAACCAAGGTCTGTTCTGCCTGGGGGGAAAAAATTATTACCCCATATTGGGCTGAAGCGTGCAAGAGAGGTGGATTCACCCAGATATTTCTTAACCTGATACCAGATTATAATCATATTTCTGACTATAGGGTTTTTTGTCTTTTTTTTTAACATTTTGACTTTTGCTGAGTATAGGTATTGGGGAAGGGGAAGAGGCACTGAGCAATTTTCAATATTCATCCAAGGCGGAAGGGATTTATCTGTAAAATAATACATCATAGTTCTTAATTGGGCTGCCCAATAGTACCAAAGTGGATTGGGACACTTGAGGCCCCCTCTTTCATACGGTAAGTACAAGAGTGATAAACGTAGCCTTGGTCGTCTATTATTCCACAAAAAACGTACAAAAGTTGTTTTCAGGTGTGAGAATAAATTAGCAGGAGGTGGCAATGGGATGTTCTGGAACAAGTACAGAAGTTTGGGCATTATATTTAGTTTAAGAACATTAATTCTTGCTATAAGTGACAAGGGTTTCCATCTATCTATAGATGAGGTGATGGAGTCTACCATAGGGGTGTAGTTAGCTCCAACAATGTCTCTCAAACATGGCACTCTCTTAATCCCGAGATAGGTAAAACAGTCTACCATTTTGAATTGGAAAGAATTCTCTTCTGAGTTAAGTATCATTAATGAAGATTTTTCTGTATTCACTTTATATCCTGATATCTGTCCAAATGTGTGTAATAAATCCAACAAGGCTGGGATAGAATCTTTCAGTTTTTCCAAAAAAAGAATGACATCGTCTGCAAATAAAGCAATTCTGTGTTCCTGTTGACTTACTGATAAACCAGTTATGTTTTTATGAGACCGCACCGCAATGGCATTGGGTTCAATTGCTAAAATAAACAATAAGGGGCACAAAGGGCACCCTTGCCTACATCCCCGTTTAATTTCAAATGGTTTAGATATAGTTCCATTTGTCAGTATTTCAGCATATGGTTCATTATATAGAAGTCTAATCCACCGACAGAAATTATCCCCACAACCAAATCTTTTTAATATTTCAAATAAGTAGGGCCACTCAACTCTATCAAAGGCCTTTTCGGCATCCAATGATAGTAAAGCAGTGTCTATTTTTCCTTCCTGACTATGAAGAATATCCAACACTCATCTCACATTATGAAATCCCTGTCTACCTGCAATAAACCCATTCTGGTCACAGGCAATTAGATCAGGTAAAGATCTCTCCAGTCTTCGAGCCAAAATTTTGCAAAGTATCTTTAAATCCACATTAAGAAGACTTATTGGTCTTAGGTTTCCACATTTATTGCACGGTTTACCAGGTTTGGGCAGTAAAGTTATTAGAGATCCTCTTAATGAAACCGGAAGGATTCCCTTTTCAAATGAATCCGAGAACATGTCAAAAAGAGGGGACAGCAATTTAGTTTTAAATTTTTTATAAATTTCTGTCGGCAGCCCATCTGGGCCTGGGGCTTTACCTGTTTTTAAATGATCTATTGCTATAGATATTTCCTTCTTTGTTATAGGTGTATCAAGGTCTACACTTATTAGTTCTGAAATGCTGGGTATCTGAAGGTTATCTAAGAAGAGGCTTTGCTCTTGTCCCAAGTGTGTTATGTCTGAGCTGTATAATTTTTCAAAGAAAGCCTTAAAAGTTTCATTAATTTCTAGAGGGTCAACAATAATCTGTCCACCACTATTTTCAACTGAGGCAATGTTTTTCTCATTCTGTAATTGTCGGAGGCGCCAGGCTAATAGTCTCCCGGGCTTTTCCCCTTGGTCATAGAATGTCTGCTTAAGACGCAAAAGATGTGAGGCTGCCTTAGAAGCAGAAAGTTCGTTATACTGTGTTCTTAGTAATAGAAGCTTTTGATGGACTCTTGGACAAAAAGTTTGAAAATATTCTCCCTCAAGCAGCTCAATCTCCGCCTCCAGCTTTTTTGTTTTCTGATAGGTTTGCTTTGCTCTATAACTTGTAAAACTAATAATCTGACCTCTTACGTAGGCCTTAAAGGCTTCCCACCTTGTGCAGGGTGATGTTTCATCCGTATTCATTTAAAAAAAAAATGTTTATTTGGTTGTCTATGAAAGATATAAATTCTGAGTCTAGGAGCCATTTTTGTTTAAATCTCCACCTGGGGGGATCTCTCTTTAGTCTTAAATCTTCATATAATTTATAGTGTTTTTTTTTTTTTTTTTTTTTTTTTTTTTTAATTTATAGTGTTTTTTTTTTTTTTTTTTTTTGTCTGTTTGATTACGTCATTAATTGATCTTTACCACACATCTCTGCCATATGTACATCAAGCTACTACTACATATATTGTAAAAATGTCAATTTGGTGTAAAGCTGCTTTGCAACGATATGTATCGTGAAAAGCGCTATACAAATAAATTTGAATTGAATTGAATTGAATATATTAACGAGTTTGGCGAATGGTCAGATATTAAAATGCTATCATAATGACAATCCTTTATTTTGTACCTCATATTGGCAGAAACTAGAAAATAATCAATACGCGAGTATGAATTATGTGTATTTGAGTAGCAGGAGTATTTTAAGACCTTGGGGTTCATATCCCTCCAAATATCCCTCAGATCAAGTTCTTTCATAAAAATTTTAATAGTTTGTCTACTTTTAGGATGCAAGAGATCAATACCTGAGCTTCTATCCAATTCTGGGTTCAATGTACAATTAAAATCCCCTCCTATATTAAAACTACCAGACAGAGATGATGCTGTAAGAAAAAGATCATGAAAAAACTTTGGGTCGTCAATGTTTGGAGCATAAATATTTATCAGGATTATTTTTTTCCGTAATAAGTGTGCCCTGTAGAATAATATATCTCCCCGCCTTGTCTTTAATAACCCTTGTCACATGAAATGGTATAGATTTGTGGATCAAAATCATAACACCTCTTGCCTGAGAGGTGAAGGGCGCAGAATATATACTACCCTGCCACCTCCTCCTAATCCTCGCCTCTTGACTAGACAACAGGTGTGTTTCCTGAAGTAGCATGATATCAGAGTGTATAGATTTCACCTTAGTCATTACTTGTTTTACTTTCTCCAGTTTTTGTAGTCCTCTGCAGTTCCAAGAAGAAATTTTAATTCTTATTCCACCAGACATAACATATAACACTGAATGAGCTTCCCAACACATTTAAAATATCAAAAGACAGAGAAACAAAAAACACCTGAATGTCAAAAACTACATCCATAACAATGAATATTGAACATACCCCTTTAACTTGAACTTTGGTACCCATTTCCCTCCCCCTATATATACTGGTACCTGTCTAACAGCTGAAGGCTGTTCCACCCAAGAGTGAGGATCAACCAACTGTGCCGGAACACCTTTCCCCCTTAACCCACCCCGCTACATAAACAGAAAACTCGTTATTAGATACGTTGAGAGAGTTTGGCTATTAATAGTGGCTGTGAGCCTCTGGACCTATAAACAAATATAACAAATTGTCCTTTCTCTCTCTCTCTTCTTTTAAAACTTAAAGCTCAGTAATTATCCCTCCATGCCAACACACAATGATCACATTATCTCACCCCTGTCCACTTTCTGACCTCAGAGCCTTCACAAAGTTTTCCGCTTCACCTGGCTGTTTAAAGATGCGAGACTGTCCATTGTGTGTTACTATCAGTCGTGCGGGAGGAATCATGCCGTACCGAATCCCCATGGAGCGAAGCTGTTGTCTCACGGCGTCAAACTCTTTCTGTTTTTTGTGTACACCGGTCGCCAGATCCTCATAAAATCTCACCGGGCGGTTCCTGAAAAGAATCTGTCCCTTTGCCCTGGCAGCTCTTATCACAATCATTTTATCCTTGTAATTTAGGAACTTCATGATCATAGTCCTCGGTGCAGCGATGTTTGACATACTCTTCTGGCCGACCCGATGGGCTCTCTCCAAGTTCAGGACCTCCGGCAACCAGTTTTCCAAGAAGACGCACGCGTCCTCTCCTTCTGCGCCCTCGGGCAGGTTAACAAGTCTCAAGTTAGATCGTCGAGATCTGGCCTCCAGATCCAGCACTTTGTCCTCAAGATCTTTGTTGTTATTTTCAAGAGTCCGTACCTTTGCTTCCAAGGTGGTGATGCTATCTTCTGTTGCAGATATCCGGGCCTCCGCCTCACCGACCCGCTTAGCACACTCATTAACATCCTTCCTCACAGTCTCTATTGCTGACAAAATACCATCCAGTTTGGAGGAAAAATCCGATTTCAAGTTTGCAATAGTCCGCTTGTCATTTTCCTCCTCCATCGCCTGGCAGGTGTTGGTATTAGTCTCGCTAACTTCACAACTAACGTTGGCTTCACAGCTAGCCTCAGAGCTTAACTTAGGAGTGAAGTCAGATAATTTCGACTGAGTCGGTCTATTAATATTTTTACCGAGTTTCCTTTGCGAGAGAGGCATCACAGCTGTCCTACAGGCGTCATTCAATGTCTAATAAACGAGTATTATTCAGGATTTTACAAAAAGATAGCGGAGCCGAAGTGGGCACGTCCCCTCGGCAAGCCGCCATTACCGGAACCCCGACAAAACGTTTTTATTTGCCCCCTCAACAAAATGTGTTGAATCAATTTAATAAGGAAATCACGTTCTTAACGTCACATATCGCGAGATCTCCTGAAGACCATTGCAGAAAGAAGATGTTTGTCAGCCATGGTGAGCTTCTCCACAGAGTTGGAAAATGTTCTCAATCAACAAATTTGGTAAGTACATTGTACAACATACATAAATGTACATATGTACATTTATGTATGTTAAGAAGTATGGTTTAAAGCGTCGTATTTTCTAGTTGGTTATATGTACTAGTTTCACGGTACTCTAAGCCTCAAAATACACACGGTTCCACAGTGTTTTCGATATAAATATTATATTCTCTGCTGCAGTACTGAGCTGAACTTATATGGAGAATGATAAATATATAGTTTAGTATGTATTATTTTTGAGGCCAGTGCTGCATTAGAGAGAGAACTGTTTAAACAGAGCTCGAGAAGGAGAGGAATGAACAACTGTGTGGATTTAGAACGGCGGGAATTAAAAAAAATGAACTTATGAGCGATTAAAATTAAGGGGAGAAAAACAATATTACTACTCGAAGTGTCATTTTAATGCATGTTATAAGAGAAACAAATGAGCAAACTCCCTCAGAGTTCGCTTGAAGCACGTATATTTGATATTTTTGACACAAACCGGTAACTCTCTCAGTTAACGTGCCTCACCGGAACCCACAGCAAAGCTGCATTAATAAACGGTCAGTCTTGTAAATATTTGTATTTATTGGTTTATTATATATGTACATTTATGTGTGTTGTCTAAGAAGAGTACAAGTATGGTTTAACGCGTCATATTTTCTCGTTAGTAATATTATGTTCGCGGCACTCTGAAGCCTCAAAATACACAGGGTTCCACAGTATTTTTGATATGTTATACCAAGTATACTCCTATGCGCTACTGAGCTGGATTTATGTGGAGAATGATAAATATACAGTTAGAGAGAGACCGTTCATGCAGAGCGCGAGATGGAGAGGGACGAACAAACGTATGGATTTAGAACGGAGAATTAAAAAAAAAAAAACTTAACGATTAAAATTATAAACAAGATTACTACTCGAACTGTCATTTTTATGCATGTTATAAAAGAAACGAATGAGCAGCCCCCTTAGTTAGTTTGAAGCGCGTATATTTGATATTTCTGACACAAACCGGTACAAACTCTTCTCTCGGTTATTGAAGTGCCTCACCGGACACATACATTATAAAACTATAGGTTTTTGAATAACAATAAAGGCATATATCTTGTATAAACAGCCCTGCGATAAGAATTGTCGCAAATGTGTAAATTAGCTTTTTTTGGTTGTTCTAATTTCCTGTGTTGTGTAGTTTAAAAGCCTTTTCTGTATTGTAAAATGGGGTTTTGGTAATTGAAACATAATTTTTAGTGTTGTTTTAACATATTTCTGTATTTTTCATGTTTGTCATATTCTGGAATGACTGAAGATCAACATAGAATTCAACAATCTTGTGGTTGGACCTCAGCAAGTCCTTTTGCAGTTGTATCCATCAGTGCTATGCAGACAAGGGATGACTATCACATTGGACAGCTTGGACAAAGTTGTAAGTAAATGTATTTATTTAGTGCACATATTTACTGGAGTTTGTAAATTAATATTATAAGGCATAGTTTAAGGCTTCCCTTTGTTTTTATTAAAGCACACAGGTTCTCGAGGTATTCATCCAGGACATGACTTTTGGCATTATAGTTGTGGGTGACCAAATTGAGCACCATCAATCTGCAGTGATGTGTTCCAGGTAAGAATTCTTATTAGCGTATCAGCGGCTATAACACGTTTGTTTTCGATATGGTACACAGTACTTACTGTATGTCATGATACACAGTACATTCACAATACTAAAAAAGCCAAAAAGTGTTAAAGGGATAGTTCCAGCCCCAGCAACAAAACTGTACCTTTTTTTGAGAGTGTTGGTGTTTAGACTTTGGAGCGAGCAGGGCACATGCATGCCATTATGTAGATATTTGCAATGCACTTGGCAAAGGGAGCAACGTAATTTCCTCATTACCTTCAGCTGGCATGTTTCCGTGACAATGCAGCATGGTGTCCGTCAGCAGATGTCGCTGTTTTAATGGCATAAATGTCTTTTTTATTGTTGTTAGCATTACTGTTGCAAATAAACATGCAGTTTATATTTTAAAAAGTTTTATATTAGTTTTTAGGGCCTGAGTACTGCAGTGCGAGGACCCTATTGGAATTGCTCCATTTATTATTATATATTGTATATTTAAAACATAAAATGTATGTTTATTTGCAACAGTAATGCTAACAACAATAAAAAGACATTTTCTATGTCATTAAAACAGCGACATCTGTTGACAGACACGTCGCTCCCTTTGCCAAGTGCATTCCAAACATCTACATAATGGCATGCAGTTGCCCTGCTCACTCCAAAGTCTAAACTCCAAGGGCTCTGCCCTTTGAAGGAGTAGGGCATATGGATGACCACTTCTGTTTAGAATTTCCCCCGTGAATCGTTCGGTTCTCATACACATACCGTAACACCCCTAGTTGCTATTGTAATTTTTAATATCATTTTATAGTAGATTTTAAAAATTTTTTTAGTTTTTTTCAGTCCTCGATGCATGTTCACGAGAGTACCACGACAGGCGTGTGCATTCTTCTGCTTGTAAACAAGGCGCAGCGCATGCATGTTCTACATCAGCACCACATACATGTCATGATACTCTTGTGAATGTGTGAACAAAACTGATAATATACGTAAATATTTATTTACTAAAAATATTTTGTATGTAAAATGTAACATTAAAGTGAAAATACTTTGAATATAGTCTTTGTAAAACTGTGAAGCAAAATATGTCAGAATGTGCCAATAAAAAAAATTAACTACTGGTATTTTCAGCATTGACTAGCAGCAGTAGAATTTTGGCAACTAGTTTCATAAATCCCTAATGGCTACAATTTCAGATAAACAATGATAGAACTAAGAGTTCACAACCAAACTCTAACATCAACCGAACCTGGTGCACACCAAAAGTGCTAGTGTTGAAACACCCTTATATTCTGGAAATTAAAGTACTTGTTGCAGTTGGTCTGATACTCCCAGCCATGCTCATGTAACTTATGCCTTTTTATTTTTTTTTTTACTTTGCCTCTTAATTGCTGTTAGTAGAGGTTGTTGTTGTTATTATTATTATTATTTTTATTGTATTACTATAGTGAAAGTAATGTACAATAGTATTTTATATTGATTTAATTGTTATATTTGCATGTAAAGAATTAATTCTTTTTTTGTTGTTGTTTTCTTCAGGCATCTCATGAAATTGAAGAATTAGTGAAGGGCATAGAAATGGACATCTTGATTGTGACTGAGGAGGAGCAATGGGAAATGCTTCCAAAAGAAACCATTGCCGTTGCCATCGTTTTGGAAGAGCGTCTTGACCTCACCGATATCTGTGACGTCCTGAAAGCATTTGTGCTTTGGATAGGTCTTCTTTACATCGTTAACATTGATTACCCAAAACACATGAAGCACACTTCTGATGTTCTCCAAAAACTTTTCATGAACATTGGTGGGAGCAGCTGTTCTTAGTGTGTTTATGGGCTCCGAACATGCTACTCCACAAGAAATGCAGAATCCCTCATCTGTTTTGATTGAATGTGAATTAGTGAAAGGAATGTAAGTATGTACTGCAGTTGTTACACAGAAATGAAACGTCAATGTTTATGTTTTTTAAAGTTAGGGTGTTTTAATACTAAACACAGTAATACTAAGTAGGAGGTTGTCTATTTTGAATTCAAATAAAATAGCCTTCTGCATGTTTTTCAGTGTCCATGAGGCTATTTTCTGCAGTACTCATCTTGCTGGTCTAGCTAAAAACCTAAAAGTTGACTCAGCTTCACCTTTGTTATCCCAACTATTAATTCTAGGTTTAAGGAACTCCAACATATGTTTAACCAACATAAGTTTTATAGCTTATTTAACACAACATTTTAAGGCAGCCAGGTTACAAATTATTTTAAGTTGAATCAACTTATTTGTTTTACAGTGTAACTTGTCGATTTCCTCTGTGTTCAGTGTGCTTTTTCTGACTGTTCTGACTACTTTTCCGACCTTGTTGATTATCGAATTGACTGCACTATGCTTTGCGATTGCGTCTTTAATAGCCAGTTGGAGTAAGTGAATCAGACATCGCAGGTGAAGATTTGATTCTGTGACGTAGTGCTCTCCCATCACGTTCAACTGATTGGCCAGCTGGTCTGCATGGAGCTGCAGGATTGCATCAACTGGAGCATTACCCTCAACATCTGTCTCCTCATCCCCGACATCATGGTCCAGGAGATCCCCAAATTCATTGAAACCAGGCAGATTGAAAGCATTCACCATATTGCTGGCACTATCAGTAACTACTCTGATCACACCACGCTGGACATTCCAGCGTCTCAGGCCCTGGCCGTGCAATGTTTGCAAAATGACGCATCCCTTCTCTTTCCCCCTTGGTGAGTGGCTCATAGATCATTTTAAAGAAGGCCTGGTCAAGTTCACTCTTTCTCTCCTGTGAAATATTTATTTTTGTCGTTCTTTGTTGAAATAAGCTTTTAAATCTACTGCTCTCTGCCTCTTTGCTTGCTTTCTGTGCTTCTTCCTCTGTAAATAAATTTCAAATGAATTTTAAATATTTAAATTATTAACAAATTGATTTATGCAGTTGGTATTGGCAATTTGGGTTGTTAAAGCATTTCAGGTGAGATGGCGATTATATTAGGAAATTATAATTTCTACCTGTAATATGTAGAGAGATAAAGAAATGTATTATGGACCACCGACCTTTAGATTTGCTGTCCAAGTGTGAGTGGAACACTGTATCGTGTTTTCTCAACACGTGCCTTTTAAGATTCCACAACGAACCTTTTGTCGTTGTAATCACCTCCCCGCACTCGCTTTCTTTTTTGTTGTCATTAGCTTTTAAGATACATTTGTATTTTTGATCACCTTCTTTAAGGTAGTATTTCAGAAAATCCATCTTTCTGTCAGTGGTGCTTAACTGTGCTTAACACAACATGAATACGTTCATGCTATAGCTAATGCAGTTGCATTATGGGCCGGAGCGGTAGTGGAGCACTCTCGGACCGAGAGAAAATCGCAATGCTCCGACTTTCAAAAAATCCCCTCCAAGCTCCAGGCAAAATCATGCTGCTCCACTCCCACTCCACTCCGCTCTCATACTCTGGTTCACGCACACACATCGCGAAGCCTTGTTTTGCCCCGGCTGACATTTCTGAGTGTTCTTTATTGTTCGATTACCGTGTTTTGACCCTTGGACTGTATCTCCCGTTGTTGATTCTACTCTGCCTGCCTCTTGACCCTCTGCTCTGTTACGGACTATTGTTTACTCTGCCAGCTGCCTGCCCCGACCACTCGCCTGTCTTATTACTCTGCCCTTGTCTCGCCTCCTATATCCCTGTTTGCTGTTCATCGACCCTTTAATAAACGCTGCAAATGGATCCCAACTCTGCTGACCCTTCATTACAACATCATTCAGGTCTTTTTAATAGTGTTGCAGAAAATGTTTAATAGTATTATACTTTTTATTCATATTTTTGAGGCATATTGTAGTCAGTGAGGCTACTGTCAACTCAACCTTGTCACAAAAAGTGGAAATTAAGATGGAAAATGATTATTTTTCAACGTGTTATTTTAATCCATAAGTAATATAGAATGTATTTGTTTTATTGCTGCCACGTGGTCTACCCTCCCAGCTACATAAGGAGCAGAGGCCATTTTGAGTGAAAAACCTCAACCCTGTCACACTCAACCCTGTCATAAACATATGTATTTCTCATTGTTACTGGGTTGTAAACTTGTGTTGGGGTTGAGTTATTTACATAATTTCATAATAATTTTATTGAAAAAAAGGTAATGGTTTCAGCAAATGTATACTAACCAAAATCATGACATATGAGAGAGAAACAAAACCAAAAATTAAAACTGAAGGCAATAAATCCCTTTCAAATGTGTTATAGACTTCAACCCCATCTCACCTTGTCACATTAATATTTTTGGAAAAATATAGGGAAGATTATTAAGAATGGAAGCATTTCTTGCTGATTACTATCTGACTATGGACAAAAAAATAAAATTGTGGTTTTGGCTGAACTTCTAAATGATTTTTTTTTTTTTTTACAAAAGTAAAGAGACCATGCGATGATCCACCTTTATCACCTCCGATACCAATTCCGATACCTAGGATTCAGTATTGGCCGATACCGATATCAATCTAATACCGTTATTTTATTTGTTTATTTATTTTTTTAATTTAAATAAATGTAAAATTTATATATCCCTGTGTGTGGAACTTATAATCATTCTTATACTAAATACAGACTACTTCTTGATAAAGAAAAATAAAGTAATAAATAGGAAAAAACATATGTACATTCATAATCAATGACAAAAATATATCATAAACTAGGTTAGTGGATAATTGAGCAACAAAAGTTATTCTAGAAAAATCAGTGCACATTAATTTTAGAAATTTAAACATTTAGTGAAACGTTATTTTGTGGGGAACAAATAAATTGTTGCACTAAACCTGGTAAAATGTTACACATTGCTATTTGTATTATAAAATCCATTCATGAAAAACAATGTATTTATATGTAAGTATATACTATAATACGTTTTTAATAAGGCAACAAGGTCGCGTTAACCGAAAATTGTCTGTCATTGACAGATTTTTTCAATCAGTGACGGAAAAATCTGAAGGCCGTCCATCATTTTGACAGATTGCACTGAGGGTGATTTCTTGTAACTGTAATTCCCACCCCTGTCCAGTTGGTGGTGATCGTGCTCCAGTGTGGCAGCAGAGCAAGGAATCCACAACAAAAACAAAACTGTGACGAATAATTTGCTATGTGTTTCATTACACAGGCGAGTATCCAGTTTAAGCTACAGCGATCTATCAGGCCACATTAAAGAGCACCAAAAGACTTTTTCATTTTGAAAGTAACAAAGCATAGAGCTTAGCCTATTGCGATTTAGTCTATTGAATAGGAGGCGCACTATGTACTGTTCATTCATAAACTGAAAACATAGATAGACCAAAAGATCGACTGGGATTTAAGAACAGATATTTGTTCATAAAAATGAGAATCTATTGCTGGCCCTGTAGGTTCATGATTAAAAATAAAAATGTGAACGAAAAAAAAATAAAATAAAATGTGTTAATATAATTAAATAAAAAAAATTAAATTGAAGGTGATAATAGATTATGACAATTTTTACGACCCTGTCCGTCAAAATGACGAAAACAAAACAAATACAGTGCGGCATGAATCACTTACATTATGTGCATCCCGTGTGCAGAATGATGAGCTTGAAGCAACGGAGTCACAGTACGCAGCACTTCGCATTAAAAAGTTCAAAATACAGAGGGAAGAGAAATTGATGCATAGTTTATTATATCTGTGCAACAGTTTGAGCCTTTCTTTTAACTGTTTTAAATTTCAGTTACTGTGTGTGTTAAAAACAATTTATAGTCTTTTCTATTCCCGTTTTATGTTCTCACAGACACCTGGTAGCAAGTAACAGGATTTAGGAACAACATTAAACTCCAGCAAGATAAAGTCCTTTTATGCAAAATCATAGATATTTATCCACAAATCAAGCATAATAGGAACACAGAATGATCTTGGAGAGAGCTTAACCGAGATGACTGTCGTAACCGAACGCAACCAGGGTTTGAAGGCTGAATGAATGACTGACTGCCACCGCGGAGAGAAGAGTTTGTGTTAACTTTAATGTAAGGACTTAATTATTCATATGTACCTTACATTAAGCTATGGTATGGCTTCAGAAGACTATAGTGCACAAAAACGTTACTGTGCTTTATAATGCTTTTATGCAGTTTGGGATTTAAGAACAGATATTTGTTCATAAAAATGAGAATCTATTGCTCGCCCTGTAGGTTCATGATTAAAAATGAAAATGTGAAAAAAAAAAAAAAAAAAATGTGTTAATATAATTAAATAAAAAGAAAAAAATTAAATTGACGGTAATAATAGATTATGTCAATTTTTACGACCCTGTCCATCATTTTGACCTAACAGTAGGTGTGTTTCCATTACAGATTTGCGCAAAACTTTTTCAATATTTATAAATGTCGATTAAAAAAAAGTATTGCCAAATGACAATGTTTCCATTAACGGATGTTATGTGACTAAAATGTAATTTGATCCTCTCGCGATAAATAATGGCAATGGATTTTGGTGGGATTTGGATGGATTTTAGCTTTATTTAATCGAAAGAGGCGTATACATGTATCTTTACAGAAGCAGCGTGGAGAGCCACTTCAGAAACGTGTTCGACGCTGCTGGTATAAATATAACATCAGCTACAGTGACCATTTTGGAGCCGTAGATGCATGCAGCATACATACTGTAAGCATTAATATCAGTGAAAGCTCCTTGAGAGCGGCTACGTATTAAGTGTTTCTTGGAGTTTATTTTACATTGAAGAATGATCATGTGACTTTTTACATATGCCATGTGACCTGTAAATGCAAAAAAGACATTTCCATTGCAGTTTTGCTTAATATTGCTTTTTTCGAATTGCCTGAAAAACCACCTCATGTGAGCGTAAAAACTTTTTTGTATATATGGGAGTTTCCATTAGGCGTATTTTCAATTCGCAATTTAAATTTGCACATCTTGAAGGGTAATGGAAATGCAGCTACATAATAATACGCACAATATCGGATTTGGATCGGCCCTCTCTGACCGATACCTGATGTGAGTATCGGAATGGCACATCCCTAGAAAAAATATGATAAATGTTCCATTTGTTATAATTAAATTGTTATCCGAGACACGTGAACAGTAGGTAGATGTTTGTTTTATAACATGTACTGCGTAAAATTCTTCGTAAACCAATCCCATTTTGTCAGTTATGGGTTTGAGGAAAAAAGGTGTCTTAATCTGAAGAAACTGAAAATAATAAAAATAATAATAAGATTGATGTGTGCCTAATTATGTGCGGTATCTAGAAAATTAATCATATATAGTTTAAAAGAAAATCCTATCTATTTGTATTTGGGTCAATGATGTGACGCTACTTTTTTTGTGTCCATATGGTTTAATTATATTTAAAAGGGTAAAAATTTCAAAATAACTGTGCACAATAATTGCATACATTCTCTTTTTTGTGGACCAAGTCAAAATTTTCTGGGTTTAATTCATTTTGAGATAATATTTGTGTGATGTGGGGAGGGAGACGAGAGGCGAGCGGATCCAAATGCAAGCTTTTATTGTGACGAGACAGAGACATAATAAAAACAGGCAGGGTCGGAACAATAGCAAACAGATATAGCGAAGGCAAGACGTGAGGATAGTCCGTGAAGCAGGCAAGGGTCGATCATAGAGCGAAAGATCCCAGACAAGACCGAAGATCCCCACGGCAGAGAAGACAGAGCAGGTGCCCTCCATGGCGGAGCAGATGCTCTCAATGGTGGAGCAGATGCCCAGCAGGGCAGTGCCGACGGAGCACGAACCCTCCAGGGTGGAGCAGGAGGCGCTGGAGCCCAGGCACCCACATCATGGACTGGGACCTGGGGAGAACAGACACAGAAGAGGCAGACAGAGCGACAAGGAGAGAGGCAGAGAGTTCGTTGGCAGCCTTCATGGCTGTGACAGGAGGAGCTGAGAATTTTTACATGGCCCTCATGGCAGAAACAGGACAGGGTGACAGTTCATAAACGGCCTCCGTGGCCGGTTCAGGGCCAGGCACGAGTACACAGGCTAGGTGAGGGTCATTGGGCGCTATCACCGTGCAGGGAGAGAGGACAGACATCCCCGTTTTGTGAGGTTCTGCAGCCACAGCCGCCACCTCCAGGGAAACTGTGGCGGGCATCACAGCCATTAAGGAAGCCGCAGTTGGCGCTGCCACCTCCAGAGGCTCTGCAGCGAAAGCCGCCACCTCTGGAGTCTCGATGGTGGTATACATGACCCCTTTAGAAAGTTCTGCAGTCAGAGCTGCCACCTCCAGGGGCACTGGCGCAAACTCATGGACAAACAAGGCCTCTGGAGCAGACTCGTGGACAGACGAGACCTCTGGAGCAGATTCGTGGAAAGACGAGGCCTCTGGAGTGTAGTGTGCGGCCCACACACTCAGAATGGTAACCGCCATCACACTGGCAGACATGATGTGATGAGGCTCTGGGAGGTCAGACGAGACGTAACGAGGCTCTGGGAGGTCAGACAAGACGTGACGAGGCTCTGGGAGATCAGACGAGACGTGACTTGATTCTGGTTGACCAGCTGAGATGTTATTTGATTGTGGACGACTAGCTGGGACGTGACTTGACCCAGAAACAACAGCAGTAACTTGACTTGGCTCATGGAGATCAGCTGTGACCTGCCTTGGCTCAGAAACAACAGCTTTGACTTTGCTTGGCTTAGGAACAACAGCTTTGATCTTGCTTGACTCAGGAACGACAGCTGTGACTTTGCTTGGCTCAGAAACAACAGCTTTGACTTTGCTTGGCTTAGGAACAACAGCTTTGATCTTGCTTGACTCAGGAACGACAGCTGTGACTTTGCTTGACTCAGGAACGACAGCTGTGATTTTGCTTGACTCAGGAACGACAGCTGCGACTTGGCTTGACTCAGGAATGAAAGCTGTGACTTGGCTTGACTCAGGAACAACAGCTTTGATTTTGCTTGACTCGGGAACAACAGCTGTGATTTGACTTGACTCGGGAAACACAGCTGTAACTTGACTTGACTCGGGAAACACGGCTGAAACTTGACTGGACACAGGAAGAGCAGCTCTGAGTTGACTTGACTCAGGAAATACAGCTGTGACGTTATATAACACTGGTATGGCAGCAGTGACATGACGGAGCTTTGTCTTCGCCGCCATTTTGTGAACGGGCTCCGGCGTAGCCGCCAATTCACGAGAAGTTCTGCACACCGGTGAAACGATCAGCAGACTTGAATCTCCTGGGGTGGGATAAACTTTGCGGCTGTCCCAACCGCGATGTCGCATTCCTCCTCCGCGACACCCACAGTAAAAGACGATACACACAATAAAGCAAAGTCCAAAAAAGCAGTGAGACATGAACGCGGACCCTCGCGTCTAAGTCTCGCCTTTACAGGTTGATTAACCCCATCGCAAAAAATCTCAATTAGCAAACAGTCCGGTAGATTGGAATAATTGGTAATGGCCAGAAATTCACAGACATGTTGCTCAAGTGTTCGTGGGCCTTGTTTCATTCGGAATAATGTTCTTATAGGAAAGGAAAGTGAGGCTAAGTATGGTGACCCATACTTGGAATTTGTGTTCTGCATTTAACCCATCCAAGTGCACACACACACACACAGTAGTGAGTAATGAACAAACACACAGACCGTGAACACACACAGAGCAGTGGGCAGCCATATTGTTATCGCTGCGGCGCCCGGGGAGCAGTTGGGGGTTTGGTGCCTTGCTCAAGGAACTCACCTCAGTCATGGTATTGAGGATGGAGAGATGTTGGTTATTCATTCCCCCCACCTTCAATCCCTGCTGGACCTGGGACTCAAACCCGCAGCCTTTCGGTTATAAGCCCAACTCCCTAACCATTAGGCCAAATAATGTCCATATAACGTCCATACCTGTGCAGAGTTCGAGCAAAAAGCTGCTGGATCCTGGTTTGACCGAGTATTCTGTAACGTGGGGAGGGAGACGAGAGGCGAGTGGAAAAAATGTCCATGTGGTGTAACCGTAAAAACTTAGTACCAAAAATTTATCTTGTTTAGAAAAGCTGAAATTATCAGTAAAACACCAGATCAGCTAGTTCGGCATAATTTTACATTAATACTATTTAATAGTAAATAAAAGTAAATGGGGCACCATTGTTCTGAATATTATAATAAATGTGGGGAATTATATGAGTCAAGTCAAATTCCTGAATTGTCAAGGTGGTGTAACCACCATTCAAGGAGCCATTTTGTTAATATTTTGAAAAAAGATCATGTGACAGGAAATTATATCACAGAGAAGGACTTCTGGTGATACTAACTGCTGCATGCAAAGGTTAGTAAAAATCTGACATAATTTGACATTTTTAGGATATAATCAGGTATTCTTAGGTATACATGTCAAATGGTATGACCTCAGGAATACGTTGATAATTTATTATTATTATAAAAATGAGTATTAACTTTAAAAATTTCATTTGAAATATTCCCAACAAGGCCAAGTACTTGCATAGGTGTCAATGATAATGCCTGTCAAATTTGATTTTAAATTGAAATGTCAAGTTGTGCAACCGGTTACACTATTTGACTTCTATTACAAGCCTTCTGTTAGGGGGCGTAAGCTCTGGTGAGAAATGACAATCACAGAATCGTAGAGGAGAGAGCAAAACAAAACAAATTAGAAGTACAAAATGAGGATTTGTAAAGAAAAAAGTAGAAGGTTTTGGATAAAAGCCAAGAGGAGATTGGTTTTCCTTTTCTGTAAACAAAACTTGGTTCTTGCGAGAATAGCATATTCTCACCAATGCTTACGTTGAGTCTACATTCTACATCATCCGCTGGAACGCCACTCACTAGTCAACACAAGTGAGATAGATAGCAAAAGCTAAAGATTATGGTTTATAAAGTTTTAAATATGGATATTTTTCTTACAAAAGTGCATCGATTCACTTAAGGAGGCCTTTATTCACCACCTGTAGCCATCTGGAACATTTTTTTTATGATGGATGGATGCAGTTTATTGGACTATTGAATATCACCCATTCACTTTTAATGTCACTCCAATTGTAGTCATTTGAAAGAAGAAAGTCACCTACGATGTCTTAAAGGGGATCATGGGATAATTTTCATTTTTGGGTGAACTATCCCTTTATGCAATATATAGTATCATAAGATATAATGTAATATATACGTAAATGATTTAAGAGGTTAATAATGTAGGAGAATGAAGTGGGTGTCTACATTTGAACATAAATTCACTGATAAAAATGTTGACCAAAGATTACAATTTACATTACAATTCATTAAATATCTGATATTTTATAACTAATATGATATAACAGAGCCCCGTTTTCCCCAATACATGGCACAATGCAATATGAAATTACAACAATGTTTATTAAATGCGTTATAAATAATGTATATAAATACATTAAATGCGGCTTCAAACGATCCCAAAATGCGGTTGTAAACGATCCTAGCCAAGGAAGAAGAGTCTTATCTAGCAAAACGATTGGTTATTTTCATTTAAAAAATACAATTTAAATACTTTTTATTCTCAAAAGCTCGTCTTGCCTTGCTCTCATTAAACTCTGTATTCTGGCTCAAGACAGTTAGGGTATGTCGAAAAACTCCAATCGTATTTTCTCCCTCAACTTCAAAAATCATTTCAAAATCATCCTACATCACTGCAGAAGTACCGACCCAGTCTTTGCAAAGTGAACATGCAAAGAAGATCAAACACCCTTAACAAAAAAGGTAAACCGATATAGGATGATTTTGAAGTGAAGGGAGAACGTGAGATGGGAGCATTTCGACATACCCTAACTGTCATGAACCGGAACAAAAACAGTCCGGGCAGAGTAAGACAAGATGAGCGTTTGGCATTAAAATGTATATAAAATGTATTATTTTTATGAAAATAACCGATCGTTACACTAGATAAGACCCTTCTTCTTTGGCTGGGATCATTGACAACTGCATTTGGGATCGTTTGAAGCCGCATTTAAACTGCATTTTGGAAATTCAAAATCGGGGCACCATATCAGTCCATTATATCAGTATAATCAGGCACCACATCAGTCCATGAACATCTTGGATGACAAGGGGGTGAGTACATTATATGTGAATCTTTGTTTTGGAAGTGGACTTCTTGTTTAACTGTAATTGCAATAAAAGACGACTTCACTGTTCATTACTATGACGATTTCTTGTCAGATATCATTTCTTAACTCTAATTACAATATGAGACATAAGTTCACTGTTCATCACTATGATAATTTCGTGTTGCCGGATTTTTTTTTAGCATTGAAAAAAAAAAAGCACTTCAGCTGAACTTGTTGACAGTCATGCTTGATTTTTAGTGTCAATTTCTTCAACAAACAATGGCCTTTGGCTGTAGAAGCAACATTGTCAAGTGGTGTAACTGGTTTGTGTCAATTGGCGTAACCAGTATTTTTCATAAAAATATAATTATATACAGGAAAATTAATGTTAAATAAAATGTAGTCATCGAGTTTAGTATAATAATATGGTTTTTAACATTTTTTACATAATTTGTCAAAGATTATTTAGAAAACTGAGGTGTTTTCAGCATATGTCCCACCAAATATTGCAAAAACGCATTAAATTTACATTTAAAGATAACTCTAATAAAATCTATTTTCATGTGATATTTTAAAATGAAGTATTTATTTTAACGAGTAAGCTTACATGCATTCTAGGTGGATAAAATATTTAATATTTCTCATTTTTGTTGGTTACACCATTTGACATTTTCATGTACATTCAGTCTTAACTTTTGTAAAAAAAAAATGGTGCATATGTCATTTTTAATTACATTAAATCAAGATAAACACGCAGTGTACTTCTTAAAATACCTGATGGATGCTTTTAAAACAATTTTTTAAAAGATTCTTGAGTTTCTCATCTTGCCAACCCCTTTTTGTCACTGACCCATTTAATTATTTCTTAGTAGGGCATTTGTTTTATTTCTGTTTCTGAATAGATTGAATGCATTTCCCACATCAACCAGTCGAGTAAAAACTTCCATTGTTGTCCAAACCTCACAGTGATAGTTTGATGACGAGTATGATGCTCCACAGAAAAGTTCTTTAACATAGATGGCAAGCTCAACAATAAACAGAAAATGAGCTAATTATTAACAACAAATGCATGAGTCTGAATCTGATGACCGCAAAGTCTTTTTATTGCAACAAGCTGCTTCCCAAAAGGTCTACCACTGGTCAATAAATTGTATCACTCAGATAGAAAAAAATTCTCTATCATGTATTCCACAATTTATTTATGTGTGGCTGAACTTTAGTTAAAGAATAGACACATTTTATAGTGCCAATATTTACATATGATTTCACATTTTTTTAATGCTATAAAGTGTATAGCACAAAAAGTCCTGTCCAAATACCCACACTTGTGGTCTTGGCCCCTTGAGAGTGCATGCAAGTGACAGGAAGTAAGTGTGCAAGACTGTCCCAAGTCTTAATAATGCCACAGTACAGCGCCCTTAACACACACACTAAATCCACACTATTTTGAATAGCGCTCCGGAGTGCTATTCGAGGCTTAGTGTATCCTATCATGCATCATGTTTTAGAATAAATCATGAAACTTTTCCAATGTAAGTTAAATATTAATAATGCATTAGGCTAACTGAGACTTGTAATATCACTCACATGTTATTGCTCTTTTGTTGATTTTGATTGCTTCCATTGTCCTCTTTTGTAAGTCGCTTTAGATAAAAGCGTCTGCTAAAGGTGTAAATGTAATGTAATAATATTAATTAGATATTACAATTAATTCGGTAGTAGAACAAAATGTTGCATGTTTTATTGGTGCAAAGTATATTTATTTTGTAGATTTGCAACTGCTTTTCATTACTTTATCAGAAGCACCACAGATTAAATTGTCATCTGTTACAGGGACTACTGAACAGACAATTAGAAGTTCATTTTAAAACACAATGTTGAAACTAAAAATAAAGCTCTGTAAACGCTTGCATTTTTACAATACTAAGTGCATCCCAACTGGTAATCAAAAGTTCCACTACACACACACCGCAAGTATTTGGGTATTTGGACAGAGTATGCGTCATCCACGAGTCCAGGTCCATAAGGGTAAAGGGCTTTTTTTTTTTTTTTTTTTTTTTTTTTGAGTATACATATACATAAGTCCTGTGAGCTTCAGACTTCAGTTGAAGACTTTACCAGATTATTTCAGCTTTTAACTTCCCAAAGACACACAGAGACTCCAGGTAAAAACATAATTTAAAAGTAATACACTGTAAAAAAAATATATATATATATTACAAAAATAATAATAATAAAAAAATAATAATATTAATAATAATGAGTTGAAGTTTAACTGTAAAATATTGTAAATAATAATAATAATAAAATAAAAAATAATCACAGTAAGTTTCCTTACTAGGGAAGAAATGGTAAAAAAAAATCTAACCATATTTTTCTTGTCATTTTTTAGGATTTTAAGGTTTTATGTTACATCTTCTTAATGAATGTTTATTGCGTGATTTAAGTGTTGTGTGTTACCATGATGGTACCACCTTCTGTGTGTTAGTATATACTTCAGTTTGTGGAAAAGCTACTTGTGATTCAAAAATGTTCATTTTTTAAATGTTACAAATTTGACAAAAATGCCTTAGAAGAAGAAGAAGAAAAAAAAAAACGTGTATCTTGGAATAAAACAATTAAAAACCTATTTTAAGATACATCAGTGCAAGTTATTTTCAGTTGATACAGCTCAAACATGCATTTTAGTGTGGAACTAGCCTTAAGCCTTGTTTGTGAAACCAGGTGTAAAAGTGAGACAATTTCGTACCAAGTAGTACTAAAATAGTTCGCTTACAACTACGCAACTAGAGTAGTATTGCATTGATATTAGTATACCTACTACATAAAGCATAATTTCAAATATATAAGTAATACTGAAGTATTGTTAATAAAAAAAAAAAAAAGTATTTTTGTAACGGCTATATTTTATGACAGCAGGTCTCCTTGTTATCTTTTCTGAGATGGAAGCTCTTTTGATGCACTTGAGGCAGCTGAACTTCATCTACATTTATGTGTATCTGTGCCTGGCAGCCTTTGCTATGGTGAATGCAGAGGTAAGTGTGCCTTCATACATAATGAATGACTAACCAGATGTATTTCAAGAGATTTTCAAGGATTTAAAATGAATACAACCCCCTTTTTTTATTGGTTTATTGGCGCTGTTCACTTATTCACTTATTAATTTATTAGGTGAAGCTGTGTGCTTGAATTTGTCATCACATCATCCTATGCTGTGTGGTGAATTATTATTACACATTATTGTCTATAGGCTATTTTAGTAATTCAAATAACATGAATGATCCTAATATATTGATTAATAACAATGAATTATAATATTACACCACCCGAATATGTAGTTACTTCCTTTTAATTATCTTTGTCAGTGCAAGCTTGTGTAGCTTATTGACTGTTATGAAACATAAAACAACAGGACAAAAAATATAGTTGATGACTAGACAATCATTTTTTTATGACTCTAGACACTTCTTTATGAAGACAATGGCATAAAACAGTTAAATAAATGTTCTTTAGTCATATCAAAACACTACTCATGTGTGTGGGTAAAATGTACCCGCATGGCGGTTTTAGGTACACAGTGACCCCTGGCGGTTCTAGTGTTAATAAATGTTTTCCACAAAACAAGGTAAAATCGCAACCCAAAACCAGTGAGACTGGGACTGAGGAAACTGTAAGACTTAATGTCTCAGCCAGAGGAACTGCAAAAACTCCAGGTAAGAGGATAGTCACATCTCTCTCTGGTACCATTAAGAGCTATTTATACTAAAATAATGACTTGTCTCGCTTATTGGTTGGCCATGAATAGTCCCAAAACACAAAGTGAGGCTATATCTCAGCAATGCTTCTGTGTATCAGAATGCAACTTGGAATGCTTCATTGGCACCATGAACTAAGGGTTTCTGCCAGTTCTGATCACTGCTGCACCACCTACAAAATCATGGATTCTTTGGATCATATAGAATCAGCCATGACAATAGCAATTTTGCCACAGTGGTTTGTAATGCATGCCTGCCATTTAGAATACGAACTTGCTGAGATACCACTGTATAAAATTAAAAGTATATGATTTCTTTTTTTTGTTAATACTTTTTTATCATTTATCAGACTCCGATGTATAGGTTTCTATGTAAGTACTGGTACTTCTGATTGGGCTGAGGCTGGAATTTAACAAGTTTGAAGTAAAAGTATTTGATGGACATTTACTATGTGTCAGGAGCATTCACTCAGTATCATTATCTCATTTTTGACCGAGATGGCTTTTAGGTGGTTTTGCATCTGAACTCTTCACTTTTAAAAGTATTAGAGTTTCTTTATGTTCACAACTGCATGCTGCTCTGGTGCCCTTTTCCCGCTGGTGCATGAAGAGCTGACAAAGTCTTGGACAGCCCCTTTCATGGCCAGAGGCTGCTCGTCTCCCTCCTCCATCCTTACTACCCTCAATGGCGGGGTGGACGGGGTATGTAGACATTCGTCCTCACAATCGTCCTCATCTCCTGTCCAAAGCCTGTAAGCTGATGGCCACTCTTGCGGCCAAAGCTTACAGTGCTGTGGGCTAAGCCGCCTCTGCCCTGCATGCCATGGCGGTCCTGCAACTTCACCAAGCCAAGGCACTAAAACGAATGCATGAGAGTAGTACTGACCCAAGGTTGATGCAGGAGCTGCGCTCTTCGACTGACTTCACTCTCCAAGTGCGAAAGTCATGGTAAGCATTAATGGCCCAAGAGCACCATCTCCATCCAAGAGCCAGAGATGAGAGACGTTGACAAACTGCGATTTCTTGATGCTCCCATCTCCTAGACTGGGCAATTCAGCGACACTGTCAAGGACTTTGCCCAGCAGTTCTTGGCAGTACAGAAGCAGACAGAGGCCATTCAGCACATCCTGGCGTGATGCACCACTTGCCACCGCGGACTAGGCCAGACTAGACCAGTCTGCTCATCGCCGTGGGCACTCTCCTGCATCCTCCAGAGCTGCTCTGCCCCATGCTGAAGCAACACTTAGGCCAGCGTGTCAAGCCTCTCACAGGAGGGCAGCGCCCTCTGTGTCCCAGCCAGCCCCTAAGTCGTCTAGGAAGTCGACAAGTGGCCCTGACACGGGCAACCCAGAGATGTGTGAAGCTGCTCTTTCTTATTAGACGATGAGAACAGTGCCGCTCCTTCCCCCGGAGGAGGGCCGGGTGGAGAATCCTTGGTTCCATTTCTTTCTGTTCTGCCACATTGCCAAAGAAAGAGCAATTTCCCTTTCCCCCAGGTTGTCAGGCTCGGGGGCTGACAGTGAGCAACGCACTGCCTCCTCACTTGCGCTTACGACACCCCCTTTTGACAGAAGTCAAGAGACTGCGGTTAGGGGACACAATGTCTCTCCACACATCTCTGGCCAGTCCCTCCAGGAACGCGGGGAGTTCTGCTGTACTCAGTCAGAACGCAACGCCTTCTGTGCCATCCAGCATGACTTTCCTCCACTGCACCACTGCGGGAACGTTGTTTGTTCCTTTGGTGCCACTAGCACAGAGTTTGGGGGTGTGGCTTACGCTGCCCAACTCGTCCTGTTGGATCATTCGGACATTTTGACTCGGCTATGCGTTTCAGTTCTTTAGGCATCCTCACAAGTTCAATGGGATTCTCGAGACTTTGGTGGCAGTCCGGCAGTCCTATCTTGCACAAGTAGATTGCTGTCCTCCTGGCAAAGGATTCAATTGAGCCGGTCCCTTAATCCAAGATGAAGCAACGGTTTTACAGGCCTTACTTCATCGTGCCCAAGAAAGGCAGTGGCCTTTGACCCATCCTGGATCTGCAAGTCTAAATAGGCCCTACAAAAGCTTCCTTTCAAAATGTTGACGCAGAAGCGCATCATCAGATGCATTCAGCCCATGGATTGGTTTGCAGCGGTTGACCTGAAGGACCCTTACTTTCATGTCTTGATTCTTCCTCAACACAGGCCGTTTCTATGGTTTGGGCATGACAGGGTCGGGCATGACAGTACTGGGTCCTTCTATTCGGGCTGTCCCTATCCCCCTGTGTCTTTATGAAAATCGCAGAGGGCACCATTGCCCCGTTATGGGAAGCAGGCCCCAGGATCTTCAACTATCTGGTGGAACCACTGAAACATCCGTAGCCACAGTCACTCCACTTGGATTGCTTCATATGAGGCCACTTCATGCTTTTCTATGGGCCGGGGTGCCTTTAGAACAAGTGTCTCAGTGTGTTGTCTCCAGTACAAGATGCCTCCAGTATGGGCTGGGGTGCTACATGCAACGGGCAGGCAGCCTCGGGGTCCTGGACAGGGCCTTGACTGCTTTGGCACATCAAATGCCTGGAGTTGCTGGCAGTGCATCTAGCCTTGCGGCAGTTCCAGCCGCTGCTACAAGGCAAGCATGTGTTGGTCCGTATGGACAACACTGCAGCTGTGTCGTACATTAACCCTCTGGGGTCAAAAAATGTGCGGTTTGTGGAAGATTTTCTGATAACGCCAAAAAGAACTTCAATTACTCCGTCATTTTTGATCGATAAGAGCAATATCTGTGAGGAATTCACTTTTATTTGTGTACACTCATAATAACAACAACACTCTGTGGTTTTGTGAAATAAAGCAAACAAACAGGGTATGCAGTCTGCTGCGTTGTTTTCTGTGATCGTCATTAAGAAATGCATCACTAAAATGAACTAAAACTCAGCGAATACTCCACACAGAGACATGAGAGATATATCTATAGAAAGCCTGGTATGTCTACTTTAAATTAAGCAAGTCTTGTCGAAAACAAATATAATGTGTTAAAGTAATCTGTATGAAACCAACCCCATGTCCAGTCTTTCTCGTCAGACCTAATTATTTTTTATTTGATCACACCCACGAGCTACGAACACTTTTGATATTATTATCAGCCACGTAGAGGCGCAAGCGGCGCACCACCCACACCAACGTAAAAAAAGCAGCGAGCCTTGACTTCATTGTTTATCTCTGCTACTAATGTTACTGAAAGATAACGCTCTGTGAGGAGTAAGATTTATATTTCCCTCAGAGGAAGAATGCGATGCTATGCACGGCGAGATCCACCGAAGAAGTAAGTCTTTCTTTTAATTGCCTACTTACGTTAGTTGATGTGTTACTGTGACATAACTTGTACACATTATAGTAATAAGATTTTTCCAACCTATAATTCCTGACTACACGTGCAGTCGAGTGAAACGTTATGAAGTATGTTTCATTTCATTGTATCGAAATGTTTCAGGATGCCAGGATGTTTTTATTGTTTTATAAAATAAAAATGACACGATATAAAAGTAATAGTGTTTACACTGTAACACTGAATGATAGAGTCTAAGATTGTTTAGACAAAACTGCTGTCATATACTCGAATCGCGAATAGATGTTTATGACGTGCTTCACAATAATACATTAGTTTCCCAGACATAAAATGGTTTCGTATTGTATAATATATACAAAGCATGCTTGTTTATGACTATAAAATCATATTTATTTATTTATTTATTTACTGTATAACAATAGGATAGTATTAGTTTATTATTAACACACTGTTCATGAATAGATATTTAACATGCTAAACAATAATAATTAGTTTCTCAGATATAAAATGTCATTTTTTAAGGTAGTATAAAACATGTGTGAGTCTATGACTTCAAAATCATACTATATGTATATATTACAGATGCTCCTGATATTAACATGCTTACAGATGTTTTTTTGTTTGTTTTGTTTTTTTCTAGTGATCTGATACCTGCACCACAGATGAATGCTACATGAATTCCACATGAAGAGTGCTGTACCAACACCAGATGTTCAATTACACTGATGTTTTATTGTAAAAAAAATTCCTGGACTACTGATGAGTTTTGTTTCTTAATTCCATGGAAAGAAGCAGCAATCATTTAAATATCAGGTATAATTCACTTGTTGAACAGAATCCAGAAAACAGTTTTCAGGAATGACACAAAGTCTATTCACGTCTCTATGGTTAGATCAGTGTAGTCAATAATGTGCTTTTGACCTTCATTATGTATGTTTTGATGATACTGTGTTGTAAATAAAATACAAATAGTCTAAAACTCCATTCTTTGAATCTCTCATTGTTTCTACCTGACAGTCTGAGTTGATGGGCCATTAGAGGAGGGCCTTTTGTCTCTCAGGTGTGAATCAATAAATATTCATGGCCGTTGTCACTCCCTTGCATATTCCCTTTAAGTCACAAAACGTCTTAAAAAATTAAAATCAATATATTGTTTTCTGTAAACGAATGCAATGATTTTCACATCATTTTGTAGAAAAAACTCTAGACTACCACAGTTCAAAAGTCTTGTGAACAAATGTTCTATATGTGTTTCATGGCCTTATTTCAGTGACTTAAAAATTTCAGTTTTTCAGTAACCACGCATAAACGTTGTTTTCTCAAAAACAAAAACATGTACATTAATGTTGCTTGTATATTATTGTAGCCCAGTTTGTGCTTACAATGTAATCAGACTTTAGCCATTAATATGTTTTTAAGATACTGAAAAAAGCACAAATGTCAGGGCATGTCAAACCTTCTCCAGGGTGCCAAAACACCCTCAGACCCCAGAGGGTTAACCGGCAGGGAGGTCTTAGATCACATCGCAACTCAAGTCACTGCATGCCGTCCACATTCTAGGGGAGCTCAATTGTGCAGCTGATGTGCTCTCACGACAGCTCACTTTTCCCGGAGAGTGGTGACTCCATTCCCAGGTGGTCCAGCTGATCTGAAGTCGATACAGGAAAGCTCAGGTAGACCTGTTTGCTTCCAGTGAGTCCTCCCTTTGCCAGCTGTATTATTCCCTGACTGAGGGGCCCCTCAGCATGGATGCTCTGGCACATAGCTGGCCTCAAGCTCTACGCAAGTATCTGTTTCCCCCAGTGAGACACTGTGCAGACTGGTTGTGCCTTTCTGGCACACCAAGATCTGGTTTGTGGAACTCATGCTCCTCACGACAGCCCCTCTGTAGCACATTTCCCTGAGGCAGGACCTGCCTTCTCAGGGGCTCAGCACCATATGGCACCCGAGTCCAGATCTTTGGAACCTCCACTTGTGGCTCCTGGACGTGACACGGCAGACCTGAGTGATCTTCCACTGGTCGTAGTAGACACTATCACTCAGGCTAGAGCCTAATAAGCATAAGCTGATAAGCATATAAATCAAAGCTTTTTAATGTTTAATTCAGTAACATTAAATAGCTTTGATTTATATGCTTATTAATGTCTGATGATTGTGTTAGTTGCAAATACCTAAACCCTGCTTCTGTCACTTGTTCATGCTTTTTTCTTAGCTTTTAACGGAAGGTTACATACGGATTTGCAGTAGTGCCCTCTACAGTGAGAACATGGAAAGCCAGAAAATTCTATCTTTGGAAGTGTTGTCCCAAATGATGGAACTGTCTATCATTGGGGGCAAAGAGTTAATTATGTTAATTCATGCTAGAAAATACTAAACTGTGATAATTTTGGTCTGTCTGTCTTTCTAATAACCTGTATTTCCTTCAAAACCTTTAAACTTCATACTTTCTGGTCATGCTTCCCTGCTGAAAATTCCAGCATTGCTGATCACCAGCATGAGGTATGTTTTGCATGCTGGTTTGATGGATCCCAGCACGGTTTGCTGGTTGCTGGTCTCCAGCATGGGATGCTGGATCCCAGCATTGGATGCTGGTTGCTGATCCCCAGCATGGGATTCTGGATCCCAGCATTGGATGCTGGTTGCTGGTTTGCTGGATCCCAGAATTGGATACTGGTTGCTGGTCCCCATCATGGGATGCTGGATCACAGTATTGGATGCTGGTTGCATTTGTTGTCTTTTGGGTGCTGGTATGATCCCAGCAAGACCACAATAAAACTGTATGTGTTACATATCACATTTCTTAGAGTGTGTTTTTAAACACCAAGACAATTTTCCAAATTAATTTTAATAAGTTATTTAATTAAAAAAAACACGTTGCTGGTTACATGTTTACACAGTAAAATCCCCTGTGCTGTCCTCAGTATATGTATTATATATAACTTGACAGCCAGGTAAACTCTTCTCTAACATCAAGACCCTGAAGACACTGGCTCCTTGTCCACGGGTTTATTGACGTTGAGAGGAAAGGTGAAACTGGAAAATAAATGAATAATCAATACTAAGCTTGCCCTTTACAAATATAATCATACAGCCCGCGAGCATATACGAGTAAAGTGCAGACAGCAATGCGGGAGAGGTGCGTCTGACTCCGGGCTACTTTTACACTGTTGCTGCGGGTTATTTTTCAAGTTAACACCTAGCGGTTGTGCTCTATTTAACGCTTTATATGCTCTATTAAATGCTCTATTTAATATTTGGTTTTGTGCTGATAATCCTATTGGCAGTGGCGGCTCGGCAGGGGAGGCACAGCTTCCCCAAAATTTCGTAGACAAAATGAGAGGAGGACGATTTAATGTTAATAAAATTAACAATTCATTTTAGTTCATGTCTCAGAATGTGTATATTTTGTTAACTGTAATACCATAACATGTTACAGCCACTAAGTGATAGAGAAGGGGAGGGGGAGAGCTGAGCTCTCGTGTGTCCGTTGGTAAAAAAATTAGCCAGTCACCAGCGAGTGTTTACTTTTAACGCTGAGGAGTGTCTAGAAAAGAAACCTCGTAAGGGAGGCTAGCCTCTCTTCTGGTATTTCAACAAGTCATCATAGAGGTAAATAACATGATATTAGTTTGAAATCTGCACTGATCATCTACCAAGTACTTATGATGAGTAGCAATATTGAATATTTGACAGATTTACCAAGCTGTCATTCAAACAGTATATATATACAAATTAAAAAAGAAGTGAGAACATGTCTAAGCTGGAAATAGGCTAAAGTTACAGCAGCCGGTCTAATTAAATGGCACAACAGGCTGCTCTCTTTTAACATAGACTTTTAAGAAGGGATGGATGTTTGCTTCAAGTGATAGACCAGGTAAGTGAAATTATCTTGTCTTGCTGTATGTGTGTCGTTTGCTTTACGTTTTCTGACTAAAAGCAACCAAAAAGCCATTTTAAAGTGGTTAAGCAAATAATAATAATAATAATAATCGGCAGGGATCCCCAGACCAATACAATTAGTGTGCCTTCTCTATTTTAAAACCCATGAGCCGCCACTGCCTATTGGTATATTTTGGATGCTAATGATAGGAATCTCTCCTTTGACGTGATTGGTTACTGAAGTTTGTGACATAGCAAAAAAAAGGGCTGTTTCAAACCGCATTTCTGGGACATCCTTTGGGAAACTACAGTTTTTATGAGAAAATACCAAGCGGCAACCTCCCGGTCTCCCCCTCTTAAAGCCAACACAGAAGTGACTAAAACTGCAATTCTTTGACTAGCCGCTAGAGACTGGCTGCAAAAGGGAGTCAGTCCCATAGACTCCCCATGTTAAAATGCCCAACTTCACAGCAGAAAAAAAATGTTTACAGCCTGGAACAAAAAGTGGCTTTGGTCTATATAGCTAATTTTGCCCTTCATGTCAGCTGTGAGGGGGGCATTTTTGAACTCATCCATTTAAATTATATTAAGCCTTGAAGTTCTGCATAATTTAGGGCATGGCCATTTGAGTGACAGGTGGATTGCCGCTGCTGTCACCACCGTCGGTTTCAGCAACTAGCTCCACCCACGTATCCGGGAGTGACGTGGAGTGACACGATTCCAAGATGGCGACGGTCGACTCCCTCCCACTAAGAGCTTTAAAAATGGTCTTCAGAAACCGTTGGGTAACGTCATGGACACTACATACGTATTTTTTACAGTCTATAAAACATACTCAGCAATGGTGTTGATTAATGGACTGGCACATGGTTTGTCTAAAAGCATATTAAAAATGCACCACATAAACAAATAAACAACATAAAAATCTTGATTTTCACTACAGGGGGACTTTAATAGTCACATGGTATGACTCCTTAAGATTCTTAAAGGGCCACATCCACATAAAAGAAAACATAGAAATGAACTTAAATTAAAACAAGACTTAACATTATTAAGTAAAGACTTAACATATTAAGTAAACATCCCCAGTGTTAAACAAACACTGCTCAGTTTTCATATGGTCCTGATCTATAGAGAGTAAAATTTACACTGAAACAGTGTTAAGTGAAATAAATTAGTCACTCTAGTGGTGACTGAGCATTAGTGATGACACCTACGATTAACAAGCAGAATCACTGAGGATAGGAGGAACAGCAAGAACAGAAAAAAGTGAAGAGGAAATACAGAAATAAAACAACTACAACTCACTTATAGCCACACAGCCATAGATAAAATCAACATCTCGCCAGAGGATGATTAAACAACTCCAAAAACAACATTACCTTATTCACTTATGTAACCCACTAGAATGTAATTCTAGAAAGTTGTGGGTTATATTGTTCGTTTACTGTTTTGTTAATTTATGCTCTCATTCAGAGCTAAAATATTAATGGAGTCTAATGCTTTATTTTCAAATCATAAGATATGTGCGCTTGTGTCTTTAAGAATGCCGTTATTGGTAGCAAGGTTGATGGGTGTGTACATGTGGAAAAACGTGGTTTGGCACTACAGGTTAATTTGGTCTTTATTTTCATTGGTTTGTATGTATTAAGACCCTCCCAGGATAATAGAAAATTGTGAGTGGTTAAAAAGGAAGAGAGACCATAAAGGCGTAGCTGTGAGAGAGTTTGTTCAGAATGACTGAGCTACAGATTGGAGTAATTACAGTGAGTTAATCGATAAACCGTCGTATTAATACTTTGAAGTGTATATAGTGAGTGCGTATACTGGTGTGAATGACTGGTGTGTGTGTGTGTGTGTGTGTGTGTGTGGGCCCACAAGTGTTTAATATCAGTTTATACAGTGTTATTCAGCGCGCTTAAGGTCTGTGAGTGTTCAATGTAATACTTTGCACCTAAAGTGAGTCTGTTGTGCAATTTATTTGAAGTGTATTGGACATTGTGGTCAATTCAGTAACACAGCGTCTGTGATATTTCCCTTTTGGGGCTAAATTTCTATCAAACTTGAGATCTGTTTGATTGTGTTACTACTTCACCACGTGAAACTTGTTTCTTTGATCTATTTCTACTTTTTGATTTTACTTTAATTAAATTCTGTACATTTTTCTATTTATCAAAGTGTTTCATTAATTCAAAAGGGTTTATTCTTGACACAGTGAAGTTCTGTTAACAGATTTTTTTCCAAAGTATTTTCTAAAAGAAAATCATTTAATTTAGTGACATCAGAGAGGCCTTATACATCTTAATAACATTTAATAACATCTTTTAGGCACTAGATTATTGAACCTGGTGCTGCCCCTTACTAAACTGATATAAAATAAGGTAGGGGGTGCTACACTTATTACAAACCAGTTTGGCTTTATTTCTTTCATATAGTACATGTACAAAAGTTGCTTAAGTCTGTTACCATTATGGTGATTAAAATTTCTTTTACTTGGGCACTTGGCCATTGACTTTGGCTGAATTAACTCTGTTTCAGTAAATGTTGAAAGTGCATGCTATTTTTATTTTCAACAATATTTCATGGTCCTAAGTGCACTGGCATACTTTTTACTATGTGGTCTTTTTGACAGCTGACAGCTGAATTTGGACACATGTGACTTTCCAAATAAGTATGAAAGTCTTTAAAAACAACAACTTTCAGTTTTGAACTTTCATTATCAAGTTGTTACTAAAGGAACACTCCACTATTTTTGAAATAGCTCATTTTCCAACTTCCCTAGAGTTTTCGAATCCATTTAGTCGATCTCCGGGTCTGGCGGTAGCACTTTTAGCATAGCTTAGCATAGATCATTGAATCTGATTAGACCGTTAGCATCTTGCTCAAAAATGACCAAGGAGTTTTGATATTTTTCCTGTTTAAAACTTTCTAAAAATTTCTGTAGTTACATTGTGTACTAAGACCGACGGAAAATGAAAAGTTGCGATTTTCTAGGCCGATATGGCTAGGAACTATACTCTCATTCTGGCATAATAATCAAGTAACTTTGCTGATGTACCATGGATGCAGCAGGTGCAGTGATATTACGCAGCGCCCGAAAATAGTCTCCCTGTGCAAGCAGGTGGTCACTTTTGGTTATGTTGACGGAAGTTAGCCTATTTTCAGGCGCTGCGTAATATCATTGCGCCTGCTGCACCCATGGCATGACAGCAAAGTTACTCGGTTATTACGCCGGAATGAAAGTATCGTTCCTAGCCTAGAAAATCACAACTTTTCATTTTCCGTCGGTCTTAGTACATGATGTAACTACAGAAGAGTCAAGTTTTAAATAGGAAAAATATCTAAACTCTTTGGTCATTTTTGAGCAAGATGCTAATGGTCTGGTCAGATTCAATGATCTATGCTAAGCTATGCTAAGGGTGCTTTCACACCTGTCACACCGATTGCTTTGTTCCAAAACAGAGATTAAAATTATTACAGTGTTGCTTTTTATTCTTGGTAAGGTTCACTTTCACACAGCAAAGTTTCTAATCGGACCAAATGTGTTAATACAAATCACGCGCGAGTAAACTGTCCTCTCATTGGTCAAAGTTCCATGGTTTATTTTTTCGGGATTCCGCTCAGCTGTCATCCGTTATAATGGAACAACAACAACAGCTTTGTGGGCTTATTGTTGCATTTTCTGTAGCCGTCATTATATTCATTTATAATTTTGAGCAGGAGTCCAGGATTTGTTGGGAGAACATTTTTAAAAAACACCTTCTACAAAGAGAGCAATAAGACAGCATTATAAAATGAAAATGAGTGCTTTGATTTTGAATAGCGAAGACCTGTGCACACACACAGACATTCACAGGTTCATATTAGCAGAACAACAAAGCTACTGCTGTTCACAGAACTGTAATTACCCATTAACCCTTTCACACGTGAGTTTAAAATATTCTAGCTGAAGACCCCAGAGTGATTTTTTTTAGGCGACCATTATTTTAGAATGTATCGCCTTATTGTTTCCATGACGACGCGTCGTGTTTGTCACGTGACACAACGCAGCCACAATTGCGCTGTATGAAACATGTATCACTTATATCGTTTTTCCTTTTTTATTATTAATATTCACAAACGTGCTCACTGTATTATGAAATATCTGATATTACGATTTTGAAATATGTGCAAGTGTATTTGGAAGTTTAAACACTTTTATAATGACCGCGTTAGATGATCTATACCGGGTGATGGGCGCCGCCATGTTAGTTTGCGCTGAATTCGAGCTGTGGGATTTACAAGACGCAAATTCATCCTCTCCTCCCGATAAACATTAAAGTAAGTCTCTGGTGAGTTGGGAGAAGAGCAGAGTAAACGTTATAGTTACCTACACAATGTGTATATGATATTAATAAAATATGTCGTCAGATAACATTTGTAAGGATCATTATTGCCACTTCCATGGACATCGGCGTGCATTTTGCAAACTATAAATGCATCGTTTTACTAGGACTTATTTGTATTTAAATGTCTGGAACCTAAATAGGCATTATATTGTTGAAAACACTGAATAGTTGCGATAATATGACAAGCGCTCAGCGCCTCTGCTTTGGTTTAGCGCCAGCCAAAGCGCCAAAGCAGATTTAAATTCAGCAGTTGATCACGTGATGCGACGTACGTTCGAATCACACCGGTGTGATCGTATGCTTCAGGAACCAGCCAAGAATGATCACACTGGTGTGATCGTACGCGTTAAAGGGTTAAACAATGTGATATAGCCTGGTTTATTGGTCCGTTGGATCGGATTGTTTTCTCACTACAACCGAACCTCTCCAGAGTTCATTTTCAATCGAGCCGAGACCTCCTCGTTCAGGCAATCTCGGACCGACTGTTTTGGTGTGAATCCGAGCGTGATTGCCATGTTCACATATACCCAAATGAACCAAGCTAAGGGGGGAAATGCACCAGGTGTGAAAGCAATCGGCTGAATGGATTCGAAAACAGTAAAACTCAACTGTTTAATTCTAGGGTAGTTGGAAAATTAGCATATTTTCAAAAATAGTGGAGTGTTCCTTTAACTGTCAACCCCTGTTGTTGAACAAACTGAGTAAGCTTCTATTAGGCATTTTTTGGGTTTTCATATCTCAAACATTTTTGTTATGCAGTGTACACAAGCTCTTTTTAACCGATTTGTGTACAGATCTTATGAAACAGTTGACAATTCACTTGATGCTTTGAAACGTTTTACCGGTGATATTGATTAATAATGTAATCATAACATACTTAACAAAAGCAATTAAATTTTTTTAGTTCTACTTTCAGCAGAGGAAGCAAAAGAAATGACAAAGTTAACACAATTCAGTAAATCATGCTTTAACCTTAGATTGTTGTTTCTTTGCATCATTAATGTGTTAAATAGAGAAATATGCAAGCAAAAACTATATCTGTCCCCAAAACACTGTTTGCATACAGACAGCTGGCCTACTGATACTAAACCCTGCAAGACCATGATGGTGAACCAGCATCACCAGCTCCATTTTGCTTGAGAACAGCATGAATATGTTGGTCCACCAGCTAGACCAGCACTATACTAGCATAAACCAGCCTGGACCAGCACTATACCAGCACTCTGATGTTGGATCAAGAAATTCCCTGTTGAAAAATCCAACATAAACCAGCATGGATTCCAGACTGGACAGGATTTTTCAGCAGGGAATTCCTTGGTCCAACATCAGAGTTTTTTTTGACAAACTTTTTTTATATGGTAATAAATATTGTCTTTTCTCTTCATTAACAGCCCTGACATCTGAGACTATGGAAGTCGCAGCCCTTGGAAGACCTCTGTTTCCCGGTATGCTGTATGACCGCCGCAACGATTCCTTCATTCCAGGTGCTACACCTACCTAAATAAACATTTCCTTCATTACATTTCTTAAAATATGTTGAACGACCACTTATCCATTATTGTGTGAAAATACTAAAAAAAACTTGCATGTTAACCCATCACTAAACCATCCAACTGCCACTTCTTTATACATACCTATTAGAGCTACTTCTAATTTCAGGTGTTACTCTGTGGGATAAGAAATCACTGAGTGAAGATTTGGACAGTCATCCACAGCCCCAGACAAATGTAAAGTTCAGTGGCTCTGACTCTCTCTCAAATAAATTCAGTCTCCTGGATGTAAGCGCTTCCCTGAAGACCAGTTTCTTAGCGGGGCTCATGGAGGTGGGAGGATCTGGGAAGTTCCTGCATGACACCAAATCCTCAAAACAACAGTCCAGAGTTACAATGTTTTACAGTGAAACCACAAGATATGAACAGCTCACAATGTCCCAGCTGGGTCGTTTTACCTACCCTGAGGTGTTTGACCAGAAAACTGCAACTCATGTGGTCGTTGCTGTGCTGTACGGAGCTCAGGCCATCATGGTGTTTGATTAGATGATTTCAGTAGAGGAAAACAAGCAGGAGATTGATGGAGAACTGAAGGCTATGGTCAAAATGATCCCTTATTTTTCCACTGAGGCAAACGCAACTTTAAAAATGTCCGCTGCTGAAAAGAAAATGGCTGAGAAGATTGCCTGCACATTTCACAGTGACATCCGCTTTGAGCAGAACACCACCACATACAAGGAAGCCCTGAATTTGTACAAGCAGCTCCCGGCTCTGCTGCAGAATCCACAGAATGAGGTTCCAATAAAGGTATGGCTTTATCCGCTTCATCTTTTGAACACTAAAGCAGCTCGGGTAGAGAGAGAAATCACCACAAGTGTGGCTTTTCAAACTGAATCTGTAATCGAGGAGCTGGGAAAGGCGGAGAGGACATACAATGACCTGTTGGGAAATTCACTGGTTAATAGTTTTAGTGACATCAAACAGAGGCTGCAATTATTTCAGAAATCATTTATCATTTACAAGACAATGCTCCTGGGAACAGTCGGCAGGGTCTTGCCTGTTGTTCGAGGAGGAGAAATGGAGGAGAAGTCTCTGGAAGACATCCTGAATATCCACAAGAGCTCCCCATTTAATGCCGACACTGTTATGCACTGGCTCAGTGATGCAAAGGCTGAACTTGACATCTTGAGTTTTATCACCAAGTCACTGGAAGGGATGCAAATTGTAGACTCAGACGGTCTAAACAACATCATTCTTAATCCTGATGTACCTAAAGTGTTTTGCTTGACCTTCACATCTCTGGATTATGAAGATCCGTATCTTTCAGCCCTGAAGGCGTACCTAAAAACTGACAGGTTTAAAGAGTTAGATGGAGAGCACAACATGGTTTCTGTGGCATCTATTAAAAAGTGGTTCACTGATTCTGATCTCACAAGAACGATGAGATTTAACATCAAATTCTTCAAAGACTTATCAAAGCAGTTTAAGGGACAGAAAGTCCTGTTTATTATTTCTGCCATCTCAGATCCCTCCAATCCAGGCTCCTCCATCTATATGTATGAACATGGGCAACTAGTATGTAAACAGGCACAACATGCGGATTGTGGATTGGGAAATTGAGCCTGAGTATACTCTTTAAAAAAGTTCAGATTCAATGAGTGATTTATACACAAGCATTCAATGTTCTTTTCATTATTAAAAAAACTCGATTTCTTCAGTATACCTTGGTTTTGCTAATATCATGCTCCAAGACACTGTCTTCTGTCCAAGCTGTGAGAATATTAACACAGATAAAGAATTGCCCAGGGTTTTAGTTTCTTGCACATCCCACCAGTGCCATGTCGACTGCATCTCATTCGTATAATTGGAAATATACTGGAGATGAATGTGTTTATATTCACAGAGAAAACATCCATAAATAAAACCAAAAAAAAAAAAAAAAAAAAAAAAAAAATCAACATGCAAAAATACGAAAATAAAACGTAAATTAAGAAAAAAAAAAAAACTCAAATCAAGCAGAATTATCTGCCCATGGGGTGAGAAAATTTTGCTTTGTAAGATGTCTTGAAACAAGACAAAACTTGTGACAAAGAAAGTTCTTACTGTCTTAAAATAAGAAAAAAAAAAAAAGTGAACTTAACTAAATTTAAGCAGTACATACGTCTTGAAAACAATGCAAAAATAGTAAAATCTACCATTTTTATATTTGGTTGGTCTTAATCTTGGTAAGAATGTCTTGATATGAGAAATATATATATACTGTATATATATATATATATATATATATATATATAAATATATATATTGGCGGTGGACAGGGGTCAGCATGGGCACTCTGACTGACTATGCAGCCCCATACACAACAAATTGTCACAAATTAACTGATGTGTATTATAATCAGCTTTGTGTATATTTACATATATACATTTTTTAATGCATGAGATTATAAACATGTCAGCTGTTTCCCCATCTTCTTTTCTAGTGAGATGATATGTTATGTTATTACACAACTTTGATGTGTTAAGTGGGCTTCCCCAATCGTACAGTTATCAGATGACAATATGTATAACTCTGCACTATAAAACTGTCTATATATATCAGCAAATAAATAATGATTAACCGCAACCTGATTCCACACCTGATAACAAATCTATGTGTGGAATATTAATGAGCTTGCTATTTGAAAGTGAAAGTTGTCCCCAATTGCTTAACAGAGCACTTTGCTTTGTCATGTTTATTTGGATAAAAAGTTATGTCGACTTCCAGAACCTGTTCTGTACGTCATACAGACGTCCAAGAAAAATCCTTGGCAGACGTTCGAATTTTGAACTGCATATCTACATCCAAGTGAGGTCGTAGTTGGACGTCGAGATACTGTACAGGATTTGCACGTCGTATAGACGTACAGATATGGTCCTGGACTGACCGACGCAATATAGACATGATCTGCATGTCGGACAGACGTCTCATGTTTGTTGGGTAAAAGCACTAAAACTAAAAAACAAACAAAAAAAACGTTTGGCCTAACGTACAATCCAGGGGCGTAGCAAGCTTTTCCAAAGTGTGGGGGATGAATGTGGTTTGTTTGTTAAGTGGTTTGTTTGACAGGACTGTGACTGCTACATTTTGCTTACTTGCAGATAAGCAAGTAAGCAATTGAGATATAAAACAAAAAAAAAAGTCCTCACAAAAAGCTTTTTCTAAATAATAATAATATAAACAAAAGTATAATAATATAAATAATAGTATAAATAATTTAACAATTTACTGTTTTTAAACATTAAAATAATATACACATTAAAATAATATTCTTCCATAGTCAACAGGTATGCAAACTGACATTATTTCTCACTTTTTTCTCCTCAACAGATACAATCAAACACAACAGGCAAGTCAGCTAATGAACAAACAATGCTCAAAATATCAAAATCAATTGCACTGGCAATAAACCCATAAATACATTGCTTAACATTGTCAATTTGTCCCTCCTCATCAATTTCCTGCCTTCTTCATCACAGTTACTTTATGCATTGCATGCCACACACATAACCGAATTTAGCTAAGTTAGCTACTGAACACTATCCCAATTAGCAATTGCCATTAGTCTAAAAAACGAAATATAATACAGAAAACATTCGACATGCCAACAAAACATAAACAGAACATCTTCCCAAACATATATCAAGCTTATTTAAAAACCTCAAAAGCATAAACATTCAAAGTACCTGGAAAACGGAGATGTAAATAATCATAATAACCATAAATTCCCGCCTCCTCTGCACGAGCTGACCGATAAATCTAACACACCAAGAGAGGCAAGACTTAAGGCAGAACAGCCAATCATCAGCCGGTGTCATGTTTGAGGGGGAGGGGAGAGGAGAGCTGAAGCGAGCGTAGACAGAGAGGGGCCAGAGAAACGGAGGAGCGAATGCTAAGGCATTTGTTCAAAACTGCGGGAAAACTGTAGAAAAAGTGTGGGTGTTGAACCCTCTCACCGGAAAGTGTGGGTGTTAAAACACCCACATCCCCCACGGGTGCGACGCCCCTGGTACAATCACTCTCACCCTCTCGGCTATCTGCTATGGTTTCACCCTCACTTCCTTCCGTTCTCATCACGTGATGTTTACAGTGCTACTGACACTCTCTGCTCCACTTGGTCTCCATCTTGTTTACAAACAGTCTGCCCCCTTCTCTTCCAGGCCAGCCCATACAAAATGTGCTGTGAAGTGGTAATTAATAATAATAATAAATAATAATAATAACACATTTTGTTTATAATGTGCATTTTATACAAATCATCCTTACTCTGTTTATCATGTGTGATATGATAATGATGAAATCATAATTAAGTAAAATATAAGCAGCCTAGTATTAGTAACAATACAGAAAAAAATATTTATAAGTAGAGAGTTCACATACACTTAAACCCTAAAATTGAGAAGCAGGTTTAAGAAAAGTTTACTTGAAGTCAGGCATTAATACAGTATGTGTCCTGATGCCAGTGGAAATGACACAAACCAGAGTTCATGCGGTTTGGCGGCAATTATAAATATTATGTGGCAGAGTGACACTATACAGTACACGGCCTGATTCTGTTGAGCGACGGTTGGCCACATGCTGTGAAACTACCACAGCACAACTGTCATCATCGATCTGAATCCTGCAGAACATGAAACTGAGCTCACTGTCGACGCCATCACCATCTGGTGTCTCTTTTGAATCTCTTTTGAAAGGACGCCTGATGATGAAGACCATCATGTCATAAAGTCACCATTAATCAATGTAGATATAGGCATGGTGTCATGCTTTCCTCATGATTACATGCATCTTGTTCATCTTGGACCTAATATCTGGATTTTCACTTGAGGATTATTTGGGTGAGATGAAACGGATGATAAGAACCCTTCATCATCCACCAGCCAATGTTATTTGGTGAATCTCAGAAATGGATCTTTGACATGGAGTGATAAAGCTTCACATGGAAAGAAAAGATTACAAAAGGAGCAGAACCACGGCCCACTTCCACCCTCTATGGTGGCTGTACCAGTGCTTGTCGTAGGTGGTACCAAAATGAATGTATAAAGTGAGAGAGACAAATGTGTTAAGATTGTGACTGCATTTGTGATTGACTCTGGCACTTTGATTCATGTGATTTGGGTTTGACTTCTCAAATCAGGAAATCCTTGAGTTTTTGACCATGTTGAGAAATATGAGATTACAACATCAAGACAGATTTGTTGCTGTGTCACTACTGCACTTGTGTCAGTGATTTACTTTAGCTTTATTTGTGCAGCTTAATCAGTTTAGCTGTGCCATTAATGTCTTGAGAAGCCAAAAGCTGTTTGTAAGAAATGAGTCCATCAAGACGTTTTAAAGTCCATTATTCATAATAACACTCATCCAGTGAAAAAAAAAATCCATCCTCTGATTTCTGATCCACCCACAGACAACATGTTGTTTTTACTGGACTCAGTTTGAGGTTAAAAGCATCTTAATGATAGATTTGTTTACAGTCAGCGATGAAGAGGACAGGAGGAAGGTCAGCAGCAGTGGGTGGTCAGATCTTGACTCGGATCCAAATCCATTCATAGGTATGTTTTCAAAATGATGGACATCTTATACTTTTCAGAGAAATAAGTTTCTTGTACTTTAGCATTACAGAAACACTTTATGGACCAATCAAACCATAATTGGATCTTTCTATTTTGTCTGTTTATATGAATCAGACCTCAATCAATGTCTGCTTTTAATTAATAGCACATGGCACAAGCAGTAAAGTAAGTCATCCTCATAATCTGTTGTCTGTTTCAGGTGTTTTGTTTGGATCTTCTTTTGTCTGAAGAACAAACACCTGCAAATAAATTGCAGTGAGTTCAGAGCGGTTATTATTCTCATTATTATTCTCTGAATGCAGATGATCAAATCAATAAAAAGCAGATGATGGAGCAGGAGGATCATGTGAGGAACAGATTGAGAAAGAAGAACCAGAAGAGTCCTTGAAGACCACGACTCTCCTCACAGTGCACTCAGTCTCACAGACGCAAAAACAGACATGAAATATATAGAAGAATAAGGAGTAGATGGGACATAAATATGGCAGGATATTCTGGACTGTTTAAAAAAAATTTCATTTGTGTTTTCCATATGTGGATGCAATAATATTCACATAATCAAAATGCGATCTTTATAGCCTGTCATCAAAATCAACTGACTGTCCATTTTGACAAAGTCTGTAAGAATTAGACACTAAAATAAAATGAATACAAGAATAACTCCACCAAACAGTCTTTCATTCATTGCTGATGTTTGGAGATGAATAAATCATAATGAAATCACTGCACAATAATCTCACTATTAAGATCTCAATGTCAGACACAATTTTTACATGATCTGAAACATTAGATGAAAAACATTTAGAAAAAACATCATTTCTTTATTGAATGTCTGTAAGATCAAATAAACACAATCATAACATACGTGATTTAGTGGGAACTGCAGGACACACATTTATTTGAGATCACTTACTAATTCTAACAAATTATGTAAATATTTTTGATTTTATATCATATGAACACATATTTGCAGTGACGACAGATGAAAAACATGTTATAAATGACTGTAGTGTTTATGAAATGTGAATGAAGTCTCTCTGTGATTCACTGCAGCACACGGGACAAAGACTCCAGTTTCAGGACTGTCCCACACTGAGATCAGCTGAGGTGTGATTCACTGTGAGAGAAATAATTACTGCATCAATTAACTACTATAATCTGACTACTGTAGTGTAAACTCTCACATACCTTTACGTTACTATGGTATTTCTGTAAACATCACTAAATGACCACAGTAAATGCTCACAAGGCTCATCTTACATTATATTCATAAGAATTATGGTGAGTGATTTCAGAAAAAGAAAGACCTTTATTGATTTGTGGAATTTGTTCTAAATATCCAAGAAAAATAATGTATTTGTGAGAAAATGTGCTACAAGAGTGTGACTCTCATTGTATTAATTCACATGTTGATTATCAGATGTGCAAATTGTGTCGATGACGTCACATAGTTTGATTGTGGTGTGTGAATGTGTTTTGAATCAGATTGACTGCAGTAAAACTGAGAGTGAATGAGTTTGTTGATTTGTGATTGACAGAACAGGATTTGTGCTCCTGCAGTGAAGAGTTTGACAAGATGAAACTCTTGTGTTTGTGAGACAGAAATAAATCTATACGTTTGCAAATCTGAAAAGATTTTTCACGGTAAGTTCAAATGTCCTGATCAACATGTGTGGATAAAAAAACTGAAATACAAATAAACTGTATAAATAAACAGAATAAAACATTATTTTATTATTATTATTATTAGTTTATTATTATAACATACATTAAAATATAAACACATCAACCATCTTCACATTTGTAATGAGACGCGTTTATAATCTTTTTTTAAAAATATTATTATTACTAAAAAAATATTAATTTTACTTTGTTTTAATTTTATCACTTAAACAAATCATTGTACTGTAAATAGACGGTCAGTAGATAATAATAATAATAATAAATAATAATAATGATAAATAATTATATTATTTTACAGTGCAACAAAATTATTGTAATCATTTAATTAATAAAATATAATATTTTGTTTTTATTAAATACTTTTTATTTTACAGTATGATAAGATTACTGCAATCAACATTTCTTTACTGTTATAATAAAACAAAATAAAATAATTATTTTGGTTATTATTATTATTATTATTATTATTACATACTGACATTTTATTTCACAGTGCAATATGATTATTGTAATAGTAATTTAACAATAAAATAAAATTCATATTTTTAGGTATTATTGTCATTTAAATTATAACAAATATTATAAATATTGAAATAAGAAATATGTTATGATTGCAAGTCATAACAAAAATATCAACAATATAATAAATTATAACTTTATTATTTAAATTACAACTATTAAAAAAATCTATCAAAACTGTTATTATTGCAATAATATTATTGTAATATTTATTCAATTTATATTATTATAAGATGATAGCATAAAGATGTTAAAAATGCAATAATATTATTAAAATATAAAAAAAAACCTTAATATGCATTAATAATAATAACAATAATAATAATAGAATTAAAATACTGACTTTATTTTACAGCAATTGTACAATTTTAATTTAATTTAATTAAATAATAATACATTATTATTATTGTTGTTGTTGTTAAATATTAAGTGCAATATGATTACTGCAATAGTAAGTTTTTTTATTGATTTGTTTATGGGTATATTTAAAAAAAATAATATTTTGTTAATTATAACAACAAAATATAATTTAACTTTATTTTTAAATGATATTTAAACAATAAAAAGTTACTGCAAGAATTATATTGTACTGTAAAGAAAACGTCAGTAAATAATAATAATAATAATAATAATAATACTGACTTTATTTTACAGTGCAACAAGATTATTGTAATAGTAAATGTTATAATTTAAATAATTAAAATATATAATTAATATTTTGTTATCATTAAATACTTCCTTTTTATTTTACAGTGTGATAGGATTACTGCAATCATAACATTTCTTTGTTGTTATAATAAAACAATTAAATTAAATTATTATTATTATTATTATTATTATTATTATTAGTATAATACTGACATTTTATTTACAGTTATTTTGGCTATTATTAATTTAAAATGTTATAATTTAAATAATCATAATAACAAAAATGTCAGTTAAAAATATATTTATTAGATTTTCTTATTTAAATTACAAAAAATTAACAAATCAATAAAAAATCTTATTGCAATATTGAATATTTTTTAATAAGTCAGTATTTATTAATAATAAACAAAATATTAATTTTATTTCATTAATAAAAGATAACACAAATTATGTTGTAATTGTACATCAATATCAATTATTATTACTATTATTATTATTATTATTTATTTATTTTCTTATCATATTAAGGAAAAATACAATTAAATGCTATAATAAGAAAATATTAAATATGATGGATGTTTTTTTTTATTTTATTATTATTATTATTATTGTTGTTGTTAATTTTATTTTATTATCAAAAGATAACAAATTATGTTGGAATTGCAATATGTACATTAATATCAACTATTATTATTATAATTATTATTCATTGTAATTGTTATAATATTAAGCAAAAATACAAATAAATATATTTAGCATTATTATTATTATTATTATTATTATTATTATTATATTTTATTTATTACAAGATAACAAATTATTTTGTAATTGCAATATGTACATCAACATCATTTTATTATTCATTATTATTATTATTATCAAATATTATTGCAATTTATATTATACTATATAAAATATTATTTATTACTTTATTGTAAATATACCAATTATGCAAATAAATAAAAACTCTTAAATTACTGTTACATATTGCACTGTAAAATAAAATTTCAGTATTTAATAATAATAATAAATAATAATAACAAAAATAATAATAACTAAACATTTTTTATTTTAATCAATTTAACAAATGAGAAAAAAATACAATTGCAATAATCCAACTGTTCTGTAAAATAAAAAGGGAGTATTTAATAATGTAATAATAATATCTAAAATAGTATTGTAAAATTGTTTTTTCTTTAATATAACAATTAGAACAAAACAACAAACAACAACAACAATAATAATAATAAGAGCTTTGCTAAATAATAATAATAATAAATATGAAATTTGCTAAATACTATTTAAATGATAACAAATCCATAAAATTTGTATTTTGTTCATTATTAATAAATTAAATGAATATTGAGTTTTTATTTTCTACAATATTTTAAATTCAACAGCTTTATTTTATTATCATTATTATTAAATATTATTTTATTATTAATGAATATTGAGTTTTTACTAAAAATTAAATATTACAATATTATTATTGCAATTACAACAGCTTTATTTTATTATTATCTTATATTAAATAATATTTTGGTTTTGAGGTTTGACCATCGCTTGTATGTGACCATGGACCACAAAACCAGCCATAAGGGTCAATTTTTCCAAATTGAGATGTATACATCATCTGAAAGCTATGATAGAACAATATTTAGTCGAGATACAACTATTTGAAAATCTGGGATCTGAGGGTGCAAAAAAATCTAAATATTGAGAAAATCGCCTTTAAAGTTGTCCAAATAAAGTTCTTAGCAATGCATATTACTAATCAAAAAATAAGTTTTAATATATTTACAGTAGGAATTTTACAAAATATCCTCATAGAACATGATCTTTATTTAATATCCTAATGATTTTTGGCATAAAAGAAAAATCAATAATTTTGACCCATACAATGTATAGCTACAAATATACCCCAGCAACTTAAGACTGGTTTTGTGGTCCAGGGTCACATATAGGGACCTCTCAAACGAACGGCTGCATAATATGCATTGCTAAGAACTTTATTTGGACAACTTTAAAGGCGATTTTCTCAATATTTTGATTTTTTTGCACCCTCAGATCCCAGATTTTCAAATAGTTGTATCTCGACTAAATATTGTTCTATCATAGCTTTCAGATGACTAATTTCATGGGCAATGCGGATAAAATTATTTTAAATACAGAAACGTATCATAATTTATAAAAACAAAGCTTCATATTATGAAAAGGTTACTTTGAAAGACTTTTAGATCCTACAGTGATGGCAAAATTAGGTTCCTCCAATCTAAAAAAAAAAAAAAAAACAAGAATCGAAAAAGAATCAAAAACAACAGTGAGGAATTAATTTTTGCAGTCGAATCCCATCGATTCCGATTCTTGGTTCTGGAATCGGACTCGATTCCAAAATTTTCAGAATCGAAGAGCCCTAATTATTAGATCAAGACAATGCCAGGATCACGTTCTGCATGTGCTACAACAGCGTGGTTTTGTAGACAGACTAAATGTGCTATAGACTATTGAAAATATACAAAAAAAAAAGAATCAGGACACCGACAATCACAGACTGCTGAGCATCTGAAGTTTTTTATCAAGCCAGATTGGACAACAATTTTGCCTGGAAAACTTTAAGTATTAGTATTCTCAATTCCCAAACAATTAAACATTGTAATTAAAAGGAAAGTTGGTATTATAAACCAGCCTGGACCACCACTAACCAGCATAAACCAGCCTGGACCAGCTTGGATTCCATGCTGGTTTATGCTGGATTTTTCAGCAGGATATGTAGACCTGAGTAAGAATACTGAGGTAGAAGTCACAGTGTCCGAAGTGGCAATTATTAAGCGTCAGAGATAAAGCGTTGCAGAGCTCGATGCTGCTGGCTGTTACTCAGTCTGATGGCTTGAAAAAGCTGTTCTTCAGCCTGGTTGACCGTGATCGGATTGAATGTAGGGGTCTGCCGTTTGGCACTGTAGCAAACAAATGGTGAGCAGGGTGAGTGCACTTTTGTTGATGCTGCCGGCTTTCTCAATTGACCATTAGTGTCACACGCACCGGATCACGTGAGGTCACGAGGTCCCGGAAGTAATCTCCGTGGGTATATAAACAGGAAGTAAAGGTTGGTTGGCAACAGACATTGAGTTCATGCTGGACTCCGTTGAAGGTCGCCTCATCTATCATTTCAACTCAACTCACGTGAGTACCGCTCTTCGGAGCTCTTTGTATATTTGTCTGTGTGCGTGTGAGAACACAGATTTCCTGGTGGGAATCTCTACTCCTTTGCTGGAGCGTTCTCAGATCAATCGCGTGGTTAACCTGCTCGTTCGCGCACATCAGCGTTCGAGCTCTCCGTCACGCAACACAGGGACCTTTCCTCGATCTTTCATTTCTTGTCTTGCCTCCGTGACAGAATGTCTGGTCCCGAGATGGTCCCGGCGGAATTGGAACAGCTGGTGGGAGTGATCCGACAGCAGGCTGTGGAAATTATGAGTCTGCGGCAGGAGCTGGTGAATTTCCGGACGGAGATCACCGCGCTGCGCACCGAGACCGCAGATCTTCGGGCGGAGTGCGCGATCCTCCGTTCGGATCTCACCGCCCTGCAGGCGGACCATGATGACCTGGCCGCTGTTCAGGCTCCTCCCGCCGAACCAATCCGCCAACCTCCCCCTGCCAGTCATCCCAAGATATCGCTCCCGGACAAATGGGATGGGTCCGGGACCAAATGCGATGTTATTCTCACTAATCTCAGTCTGGTTTTTGAGTTTCAGCCATCACGTTACCCCACTGACCGCAGCAGGATCGCTCTTCTCACCTCACTTCTTACGGGGCAGGCAGCCGAGTGGGCTACGGCGGTTCTGAAGGCCGACGGAGACATTGCACATTCATATCCTGCATTCACCACCAAACTCAGAACCGTCTTCCAACATCCTGAGAGCGAGGTGGAGGTCGACTCATGTCTTTACCACCTCAAGCAAGGGAGTCGCAGCGTCAGCAGATACACCACTGAATTTCGCACCCTTGCAGTACAGACCACCTGGTCGAACGCCGCTCTCCGCACAGCCTATTACGAAGGACTGTCCACCCGTCTCAAAGACGAATTGGCTGTGCGGGAGCTCCCTGACACCCTGGAGAGCATGATACAGCTGGCCCTCCGGGTGGATCAGCGGATGAATCACACCACTAAAACTGTTTTTCGTTCGTTCACAGGATCAACCGGTTATTAGAGGACTCGAGAACCATCTGCCTCCCACGCTGTCGCTGCGTCTCCACCACCTCCACCAGTTGCCTCAAAGACCCACTCGACCGGAGCCGGGGAACCCATGCAAATAGGGCGCACCTCCCTGTCAGCGGCAGAGAGGGCCAGACGCTACCGCGAGGGCCTTTGTGCCTATTGCGCCTCCCCGGACCACCATCGAGCTATCTGCCCTCTTCAACCGGGAAACGGACAGACCAGGTGAAGAGGGGGAGGTCTTCATCTGGTCCCACCGTTGCGAAAACCCACCCTAAGTCCGTCATTTCCCGGCTGCTGCTACAGGTATCAATCATCGTGGGCCACCAACGGATCGAGACCACCGCATTCGTTGACTCGGGTGCGGCTGGGAACTTCATCTATCAGGCTTACACTGCCCAGCTGGGGATTGTAACCGAGGTGTTATCCCAACCTTTGAACGTCACCGCCCTCGACAGTCGCCCCCTCAGCTCTAGCCCCATCACTCACCGCACTCAAGAATTAACCCTAACCATCGGTTTACACTCAGAGAATATACAACTTTATGTCACCAAGCTTCCTGCACCACCCATCATCCTTGGACACCCCTGGCTCATCACCCACGACCCTTTCATCTCCTGGACCTCCAACCGTATCATTCACTTCGGTGCGACCTGTCAGGAGCTCTGTCTCCGGGCCAAGGTTGGGACGTGTTCGGGGGAGTCCGAGGCCCCCGATGTCGACCTCGAAGCTATCCCCGTCCAGTACCGTGACCTGGCCGAGGTTTTTAGCAAGCGTAGCGCGACTCGGCTGCCCCCTCATCGCCCCTACGATCTTGCTATCGATCTCGTGCTGGGCGCGGTACCGCCCCGCGGCCATCTGTACTCCTTGTCGGCCCAAGAACAACTGGCGATGGAGGAGTACGTGGCGGAGGGTCTTCGCTCAGGTACCATCCGACACTCCAGCTCACCCGCGACCGCGGGGTTCTTCTTTGTCAAAAAAAAGGACGGGGGTCTCCGACCGTGCGTTGACTATCGGGGGCTCAACCAAATCACCGTGAAGAACCGTCATCCACTCCCTCTCACCAACACCGCCCTGGACGCCCTCAGGAGCAGCGTTATGGGGTAGGGGACCGTGAGCTGTTGGCCATCAAGTGGGCTCTGGAGGAATGGTGTCACTGGCTCCAGGGCGGCGGTGACCCGTTCACCGTCTGGACCGATCACCAGAACCTTACAGTCATTCGTCAGACCAAACAGCTGAACCCGAGACAGGCGCGGTGGGCGCTCTTCTTTGAACACTTCAACTTCCACCTATCATACCGCCCCGGATCCAAGAACTCCAAAGCCGACGCTCTTTCTCGCCAACATCAACGTGACACCATCAATTCCGAGCCCGCGCCTGTCTTACCACCCCAGATCATCATGGCTCCCATCCGGTGGGGGTTAGAAGAGAGAGTGCGCCAGGCGCACGGCCAGGAACCCCCTCCACCGGACACGCCCGCTGGATGCCTCTTTGTCCCCAACACTTTTAGACAGGAGGTGCTCCAGTGGGGACACGACTCCACGTTGGCCGGACACCAGGGAGTCCAGAGAACCATCAACTTCATCGGCCGGGCTTTCTGGTGGAGGACGCTGAGGAGGGACGTACAGGAGTACGTCCAGGCCTGTAACATCTGTGCCCGCTCCAAGAATCCCAACACGCCCTCCACCGGGGAGTTGCAGCCCCTCCCCGTACCCAAGCGCCCCTGGACCCACATCTCCCTCGATTTCGTCTCTGGACTCCCCGACTCCCAAGGAAAGAACACCATCCTCACCATCGTGGATCGTTTCTCCAAGGCCGTGCACCTGGTGGCTCTCGCCGGACTCCCCACTGCCAAAAACACGGCAGAGCTAATCCTCGAACATGTAGTCCGCCTGCATGGGTTCCCCAAAGAAATCGTCTCGGACAGAGGGCCCCAGTTCACGGCCAAGTTCTGGCAGGCCTTCTGCCGTCTGGTCGGCACCACCTCCAGTCTATCATCCGGTTTCCACCCTCAGACTAACGGCCAGACGGAGCGGGCCAACCAACAACTGGAGCGCTTTCTCCGATGTTTTGCCAGTGAACACCAGCGCTCCTGGGCCAGCTACCTTGTTTGGGCCGAGCTATCCAACAACCTCCACACCTCCACCTCCACCGGCCTGAGCCCATTCGAGGTATGCTACGGATTTCAACCTCCCATATTCGAACATCAGGAGCCGGAGGTTGAAGTTCCGTCGGCCCAACAGTTGGTCCGCCGGTGTCGGCGGCTATGGAACCACGCTCGTGCTGCCATTCTCAAGACCAACCGACGTTACACCACTCAGCACCGCCGCCGACATCCTCCGGGACGATTGTTCCACGTAGGTGACAGGGTTTACCTATGCACCCGGAATATTAATCTCAGAACTGACTCCAAGAAACTCACCCCTCGTTACATTGGCCCCTTCAAGATCACCCATTGTCTGAACCCTGTCACCTTCCGGATCCAGCTGCCTGCTTCCCTCCAGATTCATCCCGTATTACACCAATCACAATTAAAACCTGTTTTCTTTTCTCCCCTATCTCCTCAGGTCCCTGCTCCCCCCCCACCCCGGATCATTGACGGTGGTCCTGCTTACACCGTCCGGAGAATCCTCGACTCGCGACCCCGGGGCCGTGGCACCCAGTATCTGGTAGACTGGGAGGGCTACGGTCCGGAGGAGCGGTCTTGGGTCCCCGGACTGTTCATTTTGGATCCAGCCCTCATCCAGGACTACCGTCGTCGGGTATCCTCCTCCCCGGGTCCGTCTGGTGCTGGTCCTGGAGGGGGGGGGTACTGTCACACGCACCGGATCACGTGAGGTCACGAGGTCCCGGACGTAATCTCCGTGGGTATATAAACAGGAAGTAAAGGTTGGTTGGCACCAGACATTGAGTTCATGCTGGACTCCGTTGAAGGTCGCCTCATCTATCGTTTCAACTCAACTCACATGAGTACTGCTCTTCGGAGCTCTTTGTATATTTGTCTGTGTGCGTGTGAGAACGCGGATTTCCTGGTGGGAATCTCTACTCCTTTGCTGGAGCGTTCTCAGATCAATCGCGTGGTTAACCTGCTCGTTCGCGCACATCGGCGTTCGAGCTCTCCGTCACGCAACACAGGGACCTTTCCTCGATCTTTCATTTCTTGTCTTGCCTCCGTGACAATTAGGCCATGTGAACACTTTTGAAGGTAATGTTAGCATGTAATGCTGAAATGAGTAAATGTACATAATATTAAAGCAAATTGAACTAAAGTTTTAAATTTCAATATGCCCCAATCTCATATATATATATATATACACACTTTTCATATCTTCCTAGACATCATAACACCACTGAAAGTGTTCATTTTGTTACTTTAGGTTAGAACAACGGGACGAATTGCCACCGGACTGACCCCACAGTTGACAACGACACACACACAGAAATGCAAAACATATTCATCATCACACGTTGCTATGACATTTATTAGGATCACCAACATAGCACAAAAGATAATGTTTTCTGTAAAATTAAGCACAAAAAAAACTAAAACAAACCTTAACGTTTCAATAGATAAAACACCTGAACACCTGCGTTGTCCACAGCGTTCTCTTCAATGGAGTGGCAATGGCTGCTAAACGCGGATAGATGCTGCACTTTTTGTGACGTTTATTTATTTTATTTATTTATTTTTGTTTGTGTGTGTGTGTGCATTTTGGCAAAATATGTTCATCCATTGTGCGCTAATCAATAAGTGTATTGTGTACTAGATTGACTCAGTTATTAGGTTTTTGGTGCTCTCTGACTGTCAAAGGCTAGAATGTGCTCCACTCAATGGAAACAATCTTGTTTGTCCACAGCCTAAAATCTCCACTCTACACAAATCTACACTAAATAAATCAAAAAATAATTTAAAAAACAAAAATAAACTCGCCTGCTGTTTGGGAGCCATACACTTTACTTCTGCAACACTTCACTTCTGCAACACTTCGACTTGTGATCTGTGTAGGCTGCTTGAAACTAAATGGCAAATGGTCAATGACCAAAATTTCTGTTGACTTGCCACATTTAACATCATAACTTTGACCTTCCGAACCTACAAACAAATACTTTCGTTAAAATATATAGTATCAAATAGAAACCCATTAAAAATCATGAAGATCTATACTGCTGACTTACTAACTCATTTGGCGATCTTTGACAACTTAACAGGACTTTTGTTTCATTCAGCCTGCTTGAATGTGGTATGCTTCTCAAAATTTATTGTGGTTAATCTGGATAACTGTATTAAACAGTTTTGCTTTTTTATACGAAGAGATCCTGGACTCCGTTACATTATGTATGTAACCACATACAACATCCTTATCATTATCCTTATCGTCTTCATCTGTGACACGCTTCCCTTCAGCTTTTTCTCTGACTCTTAATTAAATGCTAATGTCTCTTCTTTTTCTTCTTTTGTTATTTTATGTGCTTGTTATTTAATGTTCTCCATATAGTGGACTTCTATGGCAGCATTTCCTAAATCCAGTCCTCGTAAAATTACAATTTACAATTACTTTTTATCCTCAAACACTCGTCTTGTCTAGGACTGTTTTTTCTGGTTCAAAACAGTTAGGTTATGTCGAAAAACTCCCATCTCATTTCCCCCCTTAACTTCAAAATTGTCCTACATCGCTGTTTGACCTAATATTAATATTAAGTAAGCCTTTTTTTTATAGTGTGTCTTTTATAGCTTTTCACACCAATTATGCAAATGTCTAGCTTGAATTATTGGTTGAGCATTTGCAAATAAAGGACGCAGGAAGCACAGCGGCACATTCTTTTTGTAGTATCACCGTTATACCATTATATTCATGAAACTGTTCTTACACACTCATTACACACACATCTGTGCAAACAAACTGTTGATTAATTTCAACACCTAAAACATAAGCATGTTTCTATCACTCATTAATAATGTTTTATTACTGATTATTTATGAGGCTTGACAGAGGGTGTGGGACCATAATACAATGTCAATCCTGTACCATTTTTAACATGTAAATTTAAACAATTATTTATTACATTTAATATAATCAATATCTACAAGTAAAATCCTTTCAAAGTGCACAATATGTGCTTTTGTGAACTTAAATATTAGCTAGCAATTAGCAGTTTGTTTGAAATCGTCAAACCTGTTATTGTCAACCTGTTTTTTTTTAGAGTAACAGGTTTTGATATGTGGGTAACAGGAATGACATTGATTAGGTCTGACCCTGTATTTTAAAGATTGTCTGTGTAAACTTTTTACAAAAAACATTTTAGAGGTCACCCTCTGTATATTACTGAGCTAATGCAGATATAATTCAATGGCATAAGAGTTCTTATTAAACTATAGTATCTAGTAACACTTGTGTCAGTAACAGGGTTGACAAAAATATGTAAACATAGGTAGAAAAAAATTAACATAAAAATAATAAATTACATAGCCTGATATGGCACAATACAATTTCTTGTTATTGTAAGGTGTCTTCATTTCATGGATATTCAAAAATCTTGATTAAACTTATTTTACTTTTGATTTTTCCAAGTGGAAAAGACACAGACTTTGTGGAATGACCCGAATGATGCATGAAGATGACGAGCAGATGTAACCCACATTCAGCTGCAGCATGAATGTAGCCTTGATTTCACACAGCATTTTTTCTTGTCATAATCTTCAACAAATAACACAAACTGTGTCTCACATTTGCATGACTTTTCAGCGTGATGGCAAATGTTTTTATTACACTAAATGTCTTCCAAAATGAAGGTGTAGATGACTGTAGAAATTGCTCCATTTTCTAAACCTCTTGTCACACTGAAGAAAACTGCTATTTTTCCCCAGAATAAGTTTTCAAATGACATCCCATGCTGGTTTGATATGTGAAACTCTTCTTACACTGCAGAGACTTGTAAGGCAGTGTGAACGCTCATGTGAATCTTAAGGTTTACTTTAACTGTGAAACACTTTCCACACTGTTCACAGGTGAAAGGTTTCTCTCCAGTGTGAATTCTCAAGTGAGCCTTGAGGTTTCCTTCTTTTGAGCATCTCTTTCCACAGTGAAGGCAAAAAAGAATTTTAACATGATTCTTAGGGTGATTTGTGTCTGTGAAACTAATTTCAGAATTATATTTAAAACTGTTCTCTCTTGAATGAATCTTCATGTGCTTATAAAGGTTTTCTTTAAATCTAAACTATTTTCACACTGTTCACATGTGAATGGCTTCTC
>NW_026129711.1:7725-14928 GCF_022985175.1 Labeo rohita | reverse complement strand
CCCATGAAATGTGCAGGTGATCTTCTCAGACAGATTTTTCATGTGTTCTGTTATATTTACATGTCCGTGTCCATCAATGGAATAGGAAGGGATGCTCTGTACCATCGCATACAGTTGTCCATCAATCTCATGCTTCTTTTCCTCTTCTGAAAATGTCTGATCAAAGACTATGAAGGCCTGAGCTCCGTACAGTACCGCTGTGACCAAATGAGTTGCAGTTTTCTTGTCAAACACCTCAGGGTAGGTGAAATGGCCCAGATGGTACATTGTGAGCTCTTCATATCTTGTGGTTTCACTGTAAAACATTGTAACTCTGGACTGTTGGTTTGAGGATTTGGTGTCATGCAGAAACTTGCCAGATCCTTCCACTTTCACGAGCCCCGCCAGGAAACTGGCCTTCAGAGAAGCACTTACATCCAGGAGACTGGACTTATCAGAAAGGGTGTCAGAGCGACTGAACGTCAGATCTGTCTCGGGCTGTGGATGACTGTACAGATTTTCACTCAATAATTTCTCATCCCAGAGAGTAACACCTGAAATGGAGGAAAAAAAAAAGACTTAAGAGTTACTGTATGTATGAGAATTAGATGTACTGTTCTAAATACAGATTACAATTTGCATCTAGACGGATGTACTGTTACTTTCTCTACAGTTAAAAATTGGGCTGTTATATTAGATGATAACTTCAATTATATTTCCCATGTTACAAAAACAACATTCTTCCATCTTAGAAACACTTTTCTTGACTGAATCACTTATTAACTTTAGTAAGGATCATATTTAATGTTTACAGTGAAGATTTTGCACTGTTTTATTTTAACATTTTAACATTTATTAAAATTTCTGTAGTAGTCTATTTCTGTAATAGCCTTTAGATAGACCAAAAAAAACAAAAAAAAATCTAAAATATGATTTCATTTGTATTTTCGATTGATAGATTTATTTATCCTTTTGTTTGTAAGTAGTAGGCCTATTTGGAGTATTTACTTGCCTTCAGTACGCTTGAGAATGTTTTACTTACATTAGTTGATTTGTTTTTGCTGTATTAAAATTATAATTTTTTTTAAACATGGTGGCAGTTTCTAGCTTCATCTTTGCAGCAATAGTTTTAATGGGTCCAAAACCTAATAATTCAATGGCACACCATCATTTTTTCTTTATATAATGTAATTTATTGTAATTAATGTAACTAAATGCATTCAAAAATAAAACAGGTGTGAGTTTGCTGTGACTTATATATGTATATATATGTAGGGCTTTATACACAGTGTGTGTCATTGTAAAGATTAGGTTTATCCCTCACAGCCTCATTTTCATCCAAGAAAAAAAAGTCATATAAAACCCAAAACACACAGCCACAATCAGAAATAAAAGAGTTGCATTTTCTGCTCTTAAGGTCCCATTCACCAAGATACCTACTCCTTTACCCCTTGAATTTACCGCTTGACGATACCCTTGAATTTATACATTTACTATATCAGTGAATAAAGTCAAGTCCCACCCTATAATTTTTCACATTCTAAAACCTGTTTCACTCTGAAATATGTCACAAGACATAAGTCAGCCATAACTTCTGTTACATGACTTTAAGTTTGCTAAGCAGAACATGGACACTTATGAGATGTTGTGAAATCAAAAATCAAAATGGCAAGATCCACTAGAGGTTTGCTTTTATTACATTTCAATTGACATTGCGTTTTTCCAGTTGTAAAGGTTAAAAACAGCGGTGCCCAAACTCGGTCCTGGTTCTTGGTTTAGCTCCAATTTGCCTCATCACGCCTGCCAGGGGGTTAAGGCTTATAAGGAATACAGCTCTAGCTACTGGGCATGCGCACATCAATCTAACATTATTTTTGTATACACTTATACACTGTACTACAATAAAACTGTTTTTTGTATTATAGTAAGGGCTAATTTTAGGTTTGGGGTAGGTGTAGACGTTAAAAAACAATCCAATAGGTAGAACAATTAATTTCATTGTTAGTTTCCGATCGGCATTGTATCCTTCTAGCCACAACCCTGCCAGGGGGTTTCTAGTATGCCTAGTAAGAGCTTGATTAGCTGTTTCAGGTGTGTTTAATTGGGGCTGGAGCTAAACTCGGTAGGACACCGGCCCTCCAGAACTGAGTTTGGGGATGACTAACTGCATGATTCCATACAAATAAACTTAAGTTAAGTTGAGTTGAATGAAATTGAACTGAAAATGTGTTATACTTTTTCTACACAAGGACTGGTGATTCAACACTTGGTGAAAAGAAAAAAAAAAGTTTCTTCAATTTTATTATTATTATTATTAATACTAATATATATATATATATATATATATATATATATATATATATATATATATTAGATAGATAGATAGATAGATAGATAGATACACCACCTGGAATGAAGGAATCTTTGCGGGAGTCGTAAAGCATACCAAGAGACAGAGGTCTTCCTAGGGCTGCCACTTCCATTGGCTTTGGTCCTATAGCCATAATAAATAAAAAGATAATATTTATAACACATTTGTTTCCATCTTAATGAAAGTGAATACTGTATAATACTGTAGAAATCCATTATAATAATATATATATATAATTTTTGGTTCAATAAGTAATTTAGAATCATAGTAGCTAAGATTCAACCACAGAACCCTAGAGACCTATGCCAGCACTTTCCTTGCTATGCCAACCTGACTGTTGAAACAGAATTGCCAATGAAACAGCAAAAAAAAAAAAAAAAAAAAAAAAAAAAAAAAAATTAAAAATTGATAAAATTAAATTGAACTGAAAATGTTTTATATATTATTATTTATTAGATAGATAGATAGATAGATAGAGCGATACATCACCTGGAATGAAGGAATATTTGCGGGAGTCGTAAAGCATACCAAGAGACAGACGTCTTCCAGGCCATCCAGGCCTTCCAAGGGCTGCCACTTCCATTGACTCTGATGCTATAGCCATAATAAATAAAAAGATAATATTTATAACACATTTGTTTCCATCTTAATGAAAGTGAATACTGTATAATACTGTAGAAATCCATTATAATATATAATTTTTGGTTTCACAAGCAATTTAGGATCATAGTAGGTAAGATTCAATCACAGAACCTTAGAGACAGCACTTTCCTTGCTATGCCAACCTGACTGTTGAAACAGAATTGCCAATGAAGTTGTCGTCACATCTTGCTTTTGGGTTTATTATAAAAAAATACTATTATACCAAATCTTTGTATTTTACTGTACTGAAGTATAAATAAATAAGTGAATTATTAATGGTATAATAATTAAATAATAATGCATTAAGTGTTTTATCTTTTACTGTAGAGGCTGTTAAATATATTCAGCCAACACAGACTTGTGTCTGCTGTAGGTTTGTTAATATGAATTTACTCTGCATCACTTAATGCACAGCTGTCACGGTACGTGCTGGATAGATGAGTCGAGAGACGAGATACGATACAAATAACAATTTAATATAACTCTTAGTAGGAACAGGCAGGAACAGAACGATAATCCACACACATCCAAATAACGTCAAGGACCGACAGCAAACTCAAATCACAAGCAGACTTATAAAGGGTGGTGATTAAGACACAGACAGGTGTAGTAAATAAACTAATCAGGACAAAATGAGGACAGGAAGAACCAAATATGGGCACAATGGGAAAAACAAACAAACAGTCCAAATGGCACACAGAACTCTGACATTACTCCCCCCTCCCGGAAGGCGCGACCTCGCGGCGTGGAAAGGGAGTGAAAATAATAAAGTCATTGTGGGAGGAGGCTCTGGTGGCGGACGGTCTTCCGGGAGGAGGACAATAAACAAAGTCCAGGGTGGTGACGACGGAGGGAGGAGCCAGGGAGAACTCAGGAGGGACCCGGAGCAGGAGGAGCCATGCGAGACCCAGACCACAGCCATCATGACGACCCACGGTGGAGCCGACGGAGGGAGGAGCCATGGTGGAGAAAAGGCTGACGACTCCAGGGGGCGACCGACGGAGGCGGAGCCGCTGGCGGAGGAGCTGGCGGAGGAGCCCGAGGCGGAGACGGAGAGCCGAAGATCCAGGGCGACACCGAGGATCCGGAGGGCCAAGGCGGAGCCCTAGGCTCTGGCGACCGAGGCGTAGGCGGAGATCCGAAGGTCCGCGGCGGAGCCGGAGCGACAGAGGATGGAGGCTGTGCCAGAGGGAGGAAGGAGGTCCACAGAGCCGGTGGGACGGAGTGACGAGGCGCAGCCGTAGGAACAGAGTCCTGAGGTGATGAAGGGCCGACGACCGACCAGGGCGGAGCCGGAAAGACGAGGGAGCCCGGTGGAGCTGGTGGACCGATGGGCGACGATGGAGACGAGGGCGCTGAGAGCCGTGGTGAAGCCGCAGGGTCGGAGGGCTGAGGCGGAGTTCTGGACTCTGAGGCTGGAGGCGGAGATGAGGGATCCTCCAGCCCTGACGCCGATGGAAGCTGGCAGACCCGCGGCGCACCCACTGCACAGGTGGTGGGCTGAGGGTGAGCAGAGGGGCTGTCAGGGGACAGCGGTGAGCAGACAGATGTTGACATAGGCAGAAGAGGGAGGGTGGGTGGGGATTCCATACAGGCAGGCATAACGAGACAGGTAGATACTTCTGTAAAGAAGTCTATTAAATCCCCAGAGTTATTCTCTAGATCTTCCGTAGAAAAGTCAATCAAGTCCCCAGAGTTATCCTCTAGATCTTCCGTAGAAAAGTCAATCAAGTCCCCAGAGTTATCCTCTAGATCTTCCGTAGAAAAGTCAATCAAGTCCCCAGAGTTATCATCCAGCTCACCCCCAGCAGTGGTGCAGTGGGCAGGGCTCTCCATAGCCCTCACACGCTCCATCTTGCACTCCCCGTCATGGTAGATGTAGCCGGCTCTCGCACCTGATCGGATGTGTAGGGCTCTGGCTCTGTGGCGATCTTTAGCTCTGTCGCTCGTGGCTCTGGCTCGTCATCCGCGGTGGGCTCGGGCTCAAACTCCGCGTGTCGGGGTGCTGGTTGGCTGGGCTCTGGGTCTTGAGTGGGGCTGGTGTCATCCTCCGCGGTCAACGAAGATCTACAGGACACCAGCACCCACTCCATGTAGTCGGCGAAGCTCTCTCGTGGACCCTCCCGGACAGCTGCGCTTTCGTGGCGATGTTCAGTCCTGCACGGTAAAATGTGCAAAGGCTGCTGTCCGGGAAGTGTGTGAGTGGTACGAGGTGGACAAAGTCTCTAGTGTGGTCCACGAGAGAGCGATTCCCCTGCTCCAGGAGAAGGAGGAGGACAGCAGGGTTATCCATAACGAAAAACAAAAAAACAAACACTGAGAAAAAAAAACGGAAAAAATAAAGCAGGGAAACGCCGGGGATAAACTGTAGGGTCGGTCCTTCTGTCACGGTACGTGCTGGATAGATGAGTCGAGAGACGAGATACGATACAAATAACAATTTAATATAACTCTTAGTAGGAACAGGCAGGAACAGAACGATAATCCACACACATCCAAATAACGTCAAGGACCGACAGCAAACTCAAATCACAAGCAGACTTATAAAGGGTGGTGATTAAGACACAGACAGGTGTAGTAAATAAACTAATCAGGACAAAATGAGGACAGGAAGAACCAAATATGGGCACAATGGGAAAAACAAACAAACAGTCCAAATGGCACACAGAACTCTGACAACAGCTCTGTTTGAAATGGGCTTGTCAGATTTTATTTCATCCATTGCTACAGTATTTATAACTGTCAATCAAAGCAATGACTCACACTCGCGTTTGTCGTTCCTGAAACCATACAAACAAAACTTTCTTCAAATTTAAAATGGATCATGTTGAAAAACTTTTTTTTCTTTTCCTTCTTTTCCTTTTTTTTTCTTTTCCTTATTTATTTATTTTATTTTTTTTTTTGTAATGGTGCGAAGATCTGCAAGTGCATAGTGCAACTGTGCAACTGTAGATTTGTGAAAACAATTAGTTCAGAGCGGATTCTGACTAACCTATAACACCTCTGATTCTGCTATTGAAATAATAAGAGGATATGTATATATTACTTAATTGTGTAATATTTTGTTTTTGTATAATAACCATCACAAAAAAAAGTACTCTTGGGGGACCCCTGGTGGCCCTAAGCTGCTTAGTTCGCTTATGCCTTGGGCTGGCTCTGACTTAAGTAAATTAAAAATCTAGTAATTTTCTTGTACTCAAGTAAAATAAAAAAGGAATAATTAATACTTTTTCTGGAGTAATAGCACTTCTACTCAAGTACTTGATTTGTGTAGTTTGTCCACTGCTGGTTTTGTTCATGGCTTTTTGTTAAACTTTCTAATAGGATTTTTTTTTTTTTTTTTTTTTTTAAACAAACAAACAAACAAACAAAACCCAGGGGAATATACTAATGAGAAAATACTTGAGTAGCACATTTCCTTCTAAGGACATTGAATCTGTCCTGTAATATTGCTGACCTCTACACATTCATATTTTGCAACACCATTTGCATCTTACCTTGAGTCTTCGTTTTACTTAGGAATTTAGTGGTTTTAGAATATTCATCATCCGCCACAGTTAGGGTTGCCAGCCACATATATGCACATATGCAGATGAAGTTCGGCTGCTTCAGGTACATCAAAAGTGCCACCATCCTAAAACACCAACAAGAAGACCTGTTTTAATGGAAGTCAAAGGAGAAGACGCCTCAGTGTCCTGAATGCACTGCCTTTGTGTTGAAAATTAGGTAAATCGATAAATCGTTGCAACGCGAATCGAGAAATGATTCGGCATCGATTCGAGATTTTGCAATTCTTTCTCAAATCGATTCTCAGCTTAGTTTTGAACAGCATATGGCACTGCTTGCTTTAGAAACAGCCGTGCTCTGCTTGTTTTCAAATCCTTACACGGACTTGAACCTAAAATAATCATTTATGCAAATAGGTTGAAGCGAATTACAAGGGTGTTCACAGTGGGCTGTGTTTACAATAAACTCGCATCATAAAAGCATTCTGAGCCGAGGTGAAATTACATGACTAAGTCGAACGCACAAGTTCTCTTCAGCACTCTTCAACATTTGAGGGTGCCATTCTGGAGACACCATTTTTAATCCCACTCGGAGCAGGGCAAGTAGGACCGTTTTTTTTTTTTTTTTTTTTTGGAGTATTGCTGCCAATACATACACAACAGAATGTGAACTACCACAGCAGAAATATACTGGTAGAGCTGGGG
>NW_026129711.1:0-7225 GCF_022985175.1 Labeo rohita | reverse complement strand
CATAATATACTTTTAATTAAGATTAAGCTTATAGTAATGTCAGTGTCCTGATAGCACACTTACATCACAGAGACATTTTTAGAGTGTTTGCTCATCTGCAATGTCTATAAGACTTTTCCTATCAGATGTCAAATAGACATCTTTTAGATGTATTTAAGATGTTTATGATTTAGAATGTATGTTCAACAGACATTTTACAGATGTCTGTCAGATGTTTGTACACAGAAGATGCTTTCCAGATCATGTGGTCTTTAACAGGTGTGAGATAGATTATACTTGTCTAGTTGGGACGTGGAATGGAAAAGTTTGAGAACCCCTAGCCTATAACACACTGATGAATTTGACTGTTAACACCCAAAACAGAAAGTGAGGCTGTATATTAGTAATGTTTCAGCATACTGAAACCAAACAAAAACCTTACCATGGGACAGTACCGTAAGGGTTCTTGTGAAGTTTTAGGACAGTGTAGTTAACTACTCAAGTTATTAATAATGATTTGTCTACTTGTCTCTTTTTTTCCTGTTCAAATTTACTGTCTGTAGAGTTTCCAGTCACTCTCTGTACCTCCCGAATCTACAGACGTACCCAACATTCCCTTCAGTGCTCTCTTTTCTTTTGATGGCCTAAGAGACTCTGTCCGTCAGCTGAGAGACAAACTGGAGGATTTCTGCAAAGAAGAGCTCAAAAAGATCTCTGACAGAGGTGAAGTCCTGACGTCTCACTTATAAAACTACTGTTCCATCCTACATCAAAAGAAAGGAACAAATTAGGATTTATGAAGGTAGAAATTTATGTGAAAATGTTCTTATGTACATCCCAAATGATGAGCATCCGGCTGAAGCTTATGCTCTCTTATACCAGTAACTAAAATAATTACTAAAAATTAAACTAACTAAAATTAAATAATGTTGATTGTGCACATAAAATATATTAAAAAAAAAAAAAAGAAAATTACATCATAAATTAAGAATAAATGTTCTGTAAGTGGAGTTAATGCACTTGTTTGCATTTGTTTGTGCATACAGACGTTGTATAAATCATTCTAAGAAACATTTCAGAAACTAGTGTACATTCCCATTTAGAATTATTCTATGCAAGTCTTTATAAAGGAGGCCCCTGTAGAGTCATCTCTTTCCAGAAATGAGTCTGCCATCATCTAATATCATGTACAACATACCATTTCAAATGTCTTAGGACTGGATGCAGGATAATTTTCTTATGACATGATAATCACACTGTTCATGTCTGTTGATTTTCACAGTCACATTCACCAACATTGTTCCCAGGAACAGGAATGACTTCCTACAATGTAAGTCACTCAGAAAACAAGCAGAAAAAGTGTGTTCATGTTCTTTTTGTAGAAGGTAAAAGAAAACATGTTAGAAAAAATTTGTAGTTGATTATGTAAATAATGATTTGCACAGGATATATGGTCAGCTGCACTGAGACACCGATGACACAGTGAACATGAGTTCAGCTACATGAAAAGATCAGACAGATTCATAATTACTGATTCTGATGTTGTTTTATCTCCCTCAGATTTCCATCAACTCACTCTGGATCTGAACACAGTGAATACTTGTCTTTGTCTCTCTGAGAGGAACCGAGTGATTAATTATACTGGCACAAAGCAGCCGTATCCTGATCATCCAGAAAGATTTGATGTGTTTCAAGTATTGTGTAGAGAAAGTGTGTGTGGACGCTGTTACTGGGAGATTGAGTGGAGTGGGAGTGTGCATATATCAGTGTCATATAAGAGCATCAGCAGGAAGGGACGGGGTTATGAGCGTGTGTTTGGACGTAATGATCAGTCCTGGAGTTTGTTCTGCTCTCCTTCTAGTTACTCATTCATCCACAATGACGTAGTAACTAAACTTCCTGTAGTGTCCAGCAGTAGAATAGGAGTGTTCGTGGATCACAGTGCAGGAACTCTGTCCTTCTACAGCATCTGTGACACAGTGAACCTCATCCACACAGTCCAGACCAAATTCACTCAACCTCTCTATCCTGGGTTTTATGTTTATTCTGGATCATCAGTGAAACTGTGCTGATGTATTATAATATGTTCTAGAGTAATTCTAAAGAATACTTTTAGCTGCATGATTTACCAGTAACACTGAAACGTGAGTCTTTAATTTTCTCTTCATTATATAAATACTGAAGCTGGCATTTTGGCATTAAATAATAATGTCAGAATAAATGTGTGCAATAAATTCTTTTATAGAAAGAACTCTGTGTGTGTATGCATGTCTGCAGTAGATGTAAATATGTTATGTATGCTAGGTTTGTAAATCAGGTACAAGCATTAAAAAAAGAGCATTAGACTAATTACCATAATTAAGATTAGAAAGGTCAACTTTGTCACACATAAAAACTGATGAGAGAGTCAACAGTTAGTGTTCAAGATGGCGCCGCGTATGGCTGCAGTGGTGTGGAGCTCTCCAATTCTTTTACCGTCTTTGTTTGTTTGTTCTGTTTTTAGTCATTCTCTTAGTGTCAGTTTTACCAGAGACGAACTACTGGACATAAGGCAACATACACCAGAAAATGTTTTTCCGTTTTTTGATTATTCAGATGCTTTGTTAGATGTACTAGTCGGAGGAGCAGCGATCCTACTCAAACGCGCGCTCAGGCGCAAACGAGGGAAACACGCCGGCGCCCTGGTTAAGCTCTGCAACCGCGGCTTCCGAACAGCACTTCCTAGTATACATTTAGCGAATCTCCGTTCCCTTCCTAACAAAATGGACGAACTTCTTCTCCTCAACCGTATAAACAAGGACTTTGCATTGTGCTTCACTGAAACCTGGTGAAGTGAAAGCATTCCGGACAACGGACTGCATATTTCGGGCTTTCAGCTGTTTAGATCGGACCGCATCGCGGAGTTAACGGGAAAACGAGAGGTGGTGGATTATGTTTCTACATAAATGAAGGTTGGTGTTCAGATGTAACAACTCTGAAAAAGATGTGTTCTCCTAATTTAGAGGCGCTCTTCATAAACTGTAAACCATTCTATTCGCCCCGTGAGTTTTCCTCTTTCATTCTCGTGAATGTGTAGGTTCCTCCGGACGCGTGTGTGAGCGCCGCGATGCAACAGCTGGCCGAACAAATTACTGATACGGAGCAACGCTACCCAGACTCTCCTTTAATTATTCTGGGGGATTTTAAGAAAGCAAACCTTTCCCGTGAACTGCCAAAATACAGACAGCACGTTAAATGTCCCACTAGAGACAGTAATATATTAGATCACTGTTACACAACAATTAAAGATGCATATCACTCTGTCCCACGGGCAGCTTTGGGACTCTCTGATCACTGTTTGGTTCATCTTATACCAACCTACAGGCAGAAACTGAAAGCAGCTAAACCTGTATTAAGGACTGTTAAAAGATGGACTAATGAAGCAGAGCAGGATTTACAAGCCTGTTTCGAATGGACTGATTGGAGTGTTTTTGAAGCTGCCACCACCAATCTGGATGAGCTCACGGAGACTGTAACTTCATATATCAGTTTCTGTGAGGATATATGCATCCCCACCAGGACATTCTTATCATTCAATAATGATAAACCATGGTTTACAGGGAAACTCAAACAGCTTCGTCATGCCAAAGAGGACGCTTACAGATGTGGGGATAAAATCTTGTATATCCAGGCCTGGAACAGACTAACAAAGGAGATCAGAGTGGCTAAAAAGAACTACTCTGAGAAACTGAAAAAAAGAGCTTTCAGCAAACGATCCAACGTCAGTATGGACTGGTCTGAAGAACATCACTATGTACAAGAAACCACCCCCACAGTCTGTGGAGAATCAACAACTGGCTGACGATCTGAATGTGTTCTACTGCCGGTTTGAAAAGCCCAGACTCACACCCGACTCCCGCTCTGATCTGCACTTCACACATTCACCCACCACCCCCCTGCAACTCCCCTCCCTCCCTCCCTCCCCCACCACTCAACCTGTGCTGGAGGTCTGTGTAGAGGATGTCAACCGAGTCTTTAGGAAGCAGAAACCTAGGAAAGCTTCTGGCCCAGACAGTGTTTCACCTGCCTGTTTAAAGGTCTGTGCTGACCAACTGGCTCCTGTCTTCACACAGATCTTTAACAGATCACTGGAGCTGTGCTTAGTTCCCAACTGCCTCAAACGTTCCACCATCATTCCAGTCCCCAAAAAGCCCAAAATCACTGGACTTAATGACTACAGACCTGTCGCTCTCACGTCTGTGGTCATGAAAGCATTTGAGAAACTGGTCCTGGCCTATCTGAAAGACATCACTGGACCCTTGCTGGATTCTTTTCAGTTTGCCTACAGAGCAAACAGGTCTGTGGATGACGCAGTCAACATGGCACTGCATTACATCCTGCAACACCTTGACAGAACTGGGAATTATGCAAGGATCTTGTTTGTGGACTTCAGTTCGGCCTTCAATACCATCATGCCTGACCTTCTCTCAGACAAACTGACACAGCTGTCTGTGCCCACCTCCATCTGTCAGTGGATTACCAGCTTCTTGACAGACAGGCAGCAGCTAGTGAGGTTGGGTAAACTCACATCCAGGACTATCACAACCAGCACTGGTGCCCCACAGGGTTGCGTTCTCTCCCCACTGCTCTTCTCTCTCTACGCAAATGACTGCACTTCAAAGGACCCCTCTGTCAAGCTCCTGAAGTTTGCGGACGATACTACAGTCATCGGCCTCATCACCTGAACCACACTTAACACACCTCAGTACTGGTCATGTGTATTTACTTAACAAAACTTTTGTATATAGCACATATGCACATTCACAGTTGAATGTTTTTTTTTTTCCTTTTTTTTTTTCCTGTATATTTTTATTACCACTGTTATTTATAATTTATTGTATATCTTTTTTAATATTAGTGTTTATTATTACCTTAACTTTATGTATGTCTGCACTATGTTTGTATTTTCTGTACTGGAAGCTCCTAACACCAAGACCAATTCCTTGTGTGTGAACACACTTGGCAGTAAAGCTCTTTCTGATTCTGATTCTTTCTGAACCATTTTTATCATGTGGAGCCATTTTGTCCAATAACCGTAACAAACATGCTGAGATTTATCCCACAACTATTGACATGATTTATAAGTGGATAGACAGTGATGACATAGATGTTCCTTAAAATATATAGAACTTGCAAGTTAACTAACTTAACTAACTTTAGTTGAGTATTTGAAGAGTTTTAGTGGTAGAGCTGGTAGAAAAACAGCTCAAGATTATTTAAATAATTTGACCTTGCAAAGTTACTTACAGTCAGTAGCACATTTGTTGGGAGGCCTTCAAAATAAAGTGTTAGCAGATATTAAGCAGACAGTCTACTAATACTCTATAGAGAGTTAGTTGAGAGGTTGGTGCAGCATTTCTTAGAGTCAACAGAATATCTGAAGGGGACCATTAAAACAAAGTGTTACCAATATTAGTAAAACAAAATGCACATTTTAAGTCTGTAGGAAAATGTATACTTTTTTCAAAAAGGTTTTTTTTAACTTTCCTTGTTCAATTAATGCATTTAATTACACTTTGTAACAATACAAAGCAAACACAAATGGGATAGAGACATAATAAAGCAGATAAACCATTATTTGACCTTTGCCAGAGACGTTGTGTAAATATGTCAGGTGATTCATCAAGCAAAACTTCTGTATCCACCTTATTTTTTCCCGTAAGAGTGGATAGCGCCATTTGTAAATTTTTTTTGTAAATTGCCTTCCAGTCTCATTCACCTCCAGCTATTTTTAGCTGTACAAAACAGCTTGTTTTGCTGCTTGATATTTGAGATTGGTTTGTTTTACCATATTATTTTAATGTATTAATTATGAACAAACTGGTTTGTAGTGCAAACAGTTTTACCATTTACTGCACGTTGTTATTCCTCTTGTTAATTTCACTATAGTGGCTAATGAACCTGAGGTTTTGCCCATAGGCTTACTTCTGTGTTCAAGATGAGGAAAGAGGAGCAAGTATTCTTCTGAAGGACAGCCTCTAACAGAACATAAAAAATAAATAACATAGATGAAACGCATTACTATCCCATTTTTGAGAAAGGATTGGAAATGAATGTGTCTTCTAATTTACAGTGTTATCAAATTGGTATCTTATTGTGCTTTATTGTTTTCATTAGCATTGTTACATTACTGATTTTGTGTGCTGCTTATTATGTGTTTGCAGAATTCACAAATATTGTCTGCAAGAACTTTCAGATGTTTTTTTTTTTTTTTGGTCAATCTGACAGACATCCACCTTGTCTGCTGAAGATTTTTAAGTCCAATGCTGGAACCATGGGTCAGACCTTATCAGAATTATTGCAGCAAGTTGAGTCAATTACAAACATCATTCAAACATCATGCAAGGTTTGTTAGTATGTAAAAATTAATTTCTGCCTAGTGTATGTTTTATTGTAAATTGACTTCATCAGGTATATAGTCAGGTGTATAAAAACACAGAGGTCTTGATCTTTGGTAACTCCAATTTGTTTGCTGTGATAGCTTCACAAGAGCAAATTCAGATGTTTATAATTATGCAATATAATTTTTAAAACAAAAATGTTACTTTTCATGAAAAGTGAAGGGAAAGCATGCTGACAAGATGGTGGCATCAGTACCTTGACTGCATTGCATTCAATTAGCATCGCCCCTGGCAATGGCAATTATGGCTGCCTCCAGCACTGATTGGCATTCGTGTCACTGATTTGTGTCGTAAACTACTGTACAACATTTTGCAAAGGTTTAGCACATTGCATACCATATAGAATAACATGGTATCTCAAGAATATTTGTGTATATATACATATGAGGCCTGTGGCCTCTTGCCTATGGCTGAATCACATTCATGCTGATATACAGCCATATATCATGGCTACAAGTGTGATATTATGTTTAAACAACAGTTCGAAGGCATGTGTGTAAATACATAAGAAACAACAACGGAGTGTCTTTAAAAACCTTATTTTATGCAGAACTACTTCCTTTCGCCACAGATTCAAATCTCAGTTTGACAGTTTAACAGCTGAGCCCAAGCCTCAGTTGCTAATTCAAAAACAACTAGTAATGAAGGAACACTGACTTGATTCATTAAAAGCTTATTGGATTACTGTATTAAAAGTTGCTTATTTTGTAGAGTAGAGTATTATGAAAGAAAAACTGAGAGCTAGTGTGATTACCTGCATCTGATACAGCATTCATTCTTCAGCTCAATCTCATATTCACAATAAA
>NW_026129710.1:25000-38477 GCF_022985175.1 Labeo rohita | reverse complement strand
TCCCAAGCACTGAACACAGCGATCGTGCCGATCGTTAGGGGAAAGGTAGAATCCGCAACCAGTTGGACACGGACGGAAAGGCATAGTGAAACACACAATCCGCCCATGGAGCTCTTTTAGAGAAAATTTGCTCAATTAGAGGAAAATCTTCTCCTGAAGATCGCCGTCGACGCACCCAGGGGAACTTTCACAACACGAGCCGTGTCAGAGAGGGAGAGACCGCTGTCTGTGCCGTAGATCCAACGACGAGAGAGGTGAATGTTGCCGCTTCTCACACAGAGACGCTGCATTCAGCTCCGAAGAACAGAACGAGTGAGCAGATGCACACGCTGCCCTATTTATACCCGGATGTCCGGGGCGTGGCCAGCTATGCAAATCTGCACACCCAATTTTCATTGGCCTTTCTCAAAACTGTCAGAGGTGTTTGGGCTCTCAAGAGTGACCCCTAGTGTCGTACACTACTCGACACAGCTCGGAGTGTACGACAGATAGGGAACCATTAACACTTGATATGGCTTAATGTATTAAGATACATTAAGTGCCATTAAACAATCAAATTTGTAATATAGTTTTTGAAACTGAAACAGAATATGAAGGACAGAATATGAAGTCTCTCGTTAAGCATTTTCCTCTCGCAGAAAACCATTAACACTTAATATGACTTAATGTATTAAGATGCAATTAAGAGATCAAATTCGATATACAGTTTATTAATATAATGTATATGTAGGCTATATAGTGTTTTCCTTAGCAAAACATGGCATAATGTGGCATAACGGATTAAGATGAAACTAAACTCAATCCTATTCATTATTAAAACAACTACACACAAGCAGATGAGCCCATAGACTGTAAAAAACATGGACGTAGTGTCCGTGACGTCACCCGTAGTTTTTCGAAGAGCATTTTTGAAGCTCTTAGTGGGCGGGAGTCGTCCGTCACCATCTTGGAATCGCGTCATTGTATGTCACTCCCGGATAATCGAAAATGGGCAAATAGGCGGGACGTGGGTGGAGCTGGTTGCTGAAACCACGCCCGCCTAGAGCAACGGTGGTGACAGCAGCAGCAATCCACCTGTCACTTAAGTGGCCACGCCCTAAATTATGCAGAACTTTAAGGCTTAATATAAATTAAACGGATGAGTTATAAAAAAATTCAACCCCCTCACAGTTGACATGAAGGGCAAAATTAGCTATATAGACCAAAACCACTTTTTGAACCAGGCTGTAAACATATTTTTTTCTGCTGTGAAGTTGGGCATTTTAACATGGGGAGTCTATGGGATTGACTCCTTTTTGCAGCCAGTCTCTAGCGGCCAGTCGATGAATTGCAGTTTTAGTCACTTTCGTGTTGGCTTCAAGAGGGAGACCGGGAGGTTGCCACTTGGATGAGCCCAGAATAAACACAACGCCGTGTACATTCGCGTTTTCCCATAAAGAATAATCTCTACAGCTCTTTTATATCATTGTGTTTTGTTTATATTGATTTTCTACGGGAGGAAAACGTCTATTTAACGCATTGCATTCTGGGCACGTCTGCTTGCCTATACAGAGTTGGTCCTTTTAATATCACCTAATGCCTTTCTTATGGCACGTTCATATCTGCTGGTATATCGTTTGACAACAGTAAGGTTTATACTGAATTTGGACTTTATCATCTTAGTCCGTTCTGCCACATTAAGCGTTTGCTGGGCAAGTATAAAAGTTTGCGCATTGTGTTCATGGCCATATGCTTGCCTTGAAGTACGTTAAATTTAAAAACTATATTACAAATTTGATTGTTTAATGGCACTTCATGTATCTTAATACATTAAGCCATATCAAGTGTTAATGGTTTTCTACGGGAGGAAAAAGATTAACGAGAGACTTTGTGCATTGCGTTCATATTCTGCTGTTCTGTGGCCACAGATTTGCGGGTCTTGTTTTTATCTTCTACAGATGACTTGCAGAACCCTGTACATTATGCTATTAAATTAGTTTTAATTGTTTAACGACCACAGCATCTTGTCTCCATTGGCAACAAGCACCATTTGTGTGGATTGCGAGTGACATCGCAGGTAGCTGAGACTGCAAAAGGCGATTGCGAGTGACATTGTAATTTAGTTTTTTTTTTTCTTGTCTTCACCACCTGGCTACTGTTGTAAAATGTTGAGATATTCAATTAAAAAAATAAATAAATAAATAAAATAAACTAAATATAATATAGACTGCAAGTGACGTCACTTCCAGAAGTGCAGTTGTCTGAGAGTGCAGGTGCATGTCTGCAGCCAGACCCTTCTCAAGTCACCCACTATTAAGACCTTATCAATAGCCAACACTAACTCAGATAGAAAATAAGCAAATTCTTTAAGAAAGTCTGTATGGTGCCCTGGTGGCCTGTATACTGTACAAGCATCATGGGGGATTTATCATTAACACTGGTAATCATCTGGTTTTAGCCAGGTTTCTGTCAAACAGGGCACATCTAGGTTATGATCAATGATCATATCATTTACAAAAAGCACTTTTGTAGAAAGGGACCTGATATTCAATAAGCCAAGTTTTATCATTTGTTTCTCTGTATTATGTACATTTTTTATTTGTTGAACATCAATTAGATTGTTACTCTTAAATTGGTTTGGACGCTTTTTGTATTTTCATGAACAACTACCTCTATATAAAAAAAAAAAAAAAACTGCTGTGGATCATTCAGGTAACAACACAGTATCAATCAAGTGAATGAAAACTTTTGAATGTGGTCATTTTTATAAATTCAACTATTAATTAAATGTAAATGTCTTTTATTTGATATATCTTATTTAGGTCAGTACTAAATAAAAATAGCATGCATTTTGTATGATAAGCCCTCTTATTTTGGTAAAATAATTAACATTTTTGCAGATTCTGGAAGGTGTATGTAAACTTTTGACTTCCACTATAAATAAAAATTAAATTAGTTTAAATAAAACTGTAACAGGGAGTGACAGACGAGAGGCGAGCTGATCCACTTGCAAGCTTTTATTGAGGGGACAAGACAGAGACATGGTCGTACAGGCAGGGTCAAAACAGGAGCAAACAGGTATATCACAGGCAGTCGTAAAGAATAATCCAATAACAAGAGCGAGAGTCCAGAAGGCAGGCGGCGAACAGTCAAAACGGGGGAAGCCAGGCGAGGGAACTAGGGAACTAGGAACTAGGAACAAGGCAACTAGGGAATGCTAACAATAGAAATAACAACAACAACAATCCGTGGCTTGCATGGGGAAAGACCGGGGCTTTTATAGTGCTGCTGATTGGTCACGGGTGCTGACGCAATCAGCGCGATGGATACTGGGAGATGTAGTCCGGGGTGTAAAGCAACAGTCAGTGTGTGATAAGGTGAGAGTGACATCTGGTGGTGAGCGGAACACCGACCAGATTCATGACAAAAACGTACAAAAAACTTCCTTGTGACAGCATTGCCCTTCTCAGGGTGCAAAGACAAGTGGACCACACTGTAGATCTGCAAGAAATCAAATTAATTTGATTCAGTAATAATGTGTTAGCTTACTTGTTGACAATGTATAGGCTAAAGACACACAGACCTTTGCCTATACATGTGTATTTCATATACTCCAACAATACATCAGTTATTAAAAACACAAACATATTATGTTTGACATTTGAGATTTTAGCATGCATTTTACTTTTCTTTTCTGACTAATAGATCATTAGTAACTAATAAAAATAACTGTCCACTAGTCATATTTTATTATCATAATCATTTTTAGCAATCCTCATGCTACAGACCTGGTCTCCCACCTAAATGCTGTTACGTTACCAATATCTTTGACCCCAAGCCACCCATTTACATCGCAACTGTATTTCTGTTTAGGTAACCGCGACTGTGAGGCGGAATTTTTTTTTTGTTTGTCTGTTTCGTACGGTGTGGCATTGCTGTCACATTCTTTGTCCATCAAATTTTCTTGTTATAACAAGATGTTATGTCATCAAAACAACATCTTTTCCCATAATAACCAATATAGAACGTCCTCCTAAAGTCATATTGCAGACGTTATTATATGACTAAAAGAGGACCGTGTAAGAACGTTCTGTTAACGTCCCAAATATACTCTTTGTAATGTTCAACGCTAGCCTATCAGTGGGAAACTCAGTAGCTACTGGCAATGGTATAGTGAATTACCATGAAAAATCATTAGCCTTATTTTAGAACCTTTTGGCCCGCCATAACAGTGGGTGAAAGAGCGCATAACTTACGGAGTTTCGACGACAGCTTTGAGTATATTAGAATGTTTCATCAACAGTTTCATTCCACACTAAAAACACGTACACTATAAACACCAAACTTACAGGAATCCGCCATTCTGCTTCTCTCTCCAGTCAGCAGCAGTTGTGTTCTGTGTTATGTGATGACAGGTGGCGCGCTATTTACAGCAGTCATTATTACCTGGTGTATTACAGTCAGGCTACAGCAAGGTTACAGCAACACTAAAATATACTGTAAAATATTCCCACCAAGTCAAAATTACCCAGAATGCAATATAAATTACAGAATTGTACTGTAATGTATAAATGTGGTATTGTACTGTAGGTTTTTACAGTACTGTGCTGCTAAATCTACAGCGATTTCTAACAGTGTAATTATACCTGTAAAAATAAAAGATGGCAAATAAAAATTCTTGCTACGATTTTTTATTAGGCTGCAAAGATAATGTCATGATAACAAAACTAATTGCATTGCTTTCCTTTATTTAGGTCCCACACTTCATTACGCATGCTACATATTACTCTCTATGCTGCTCTCTCTTTTTTTTTTTTTTTTTTTGTGGGTCTAAAATTTTTGCTTGCAAGTCAAAATGTGTTGCTTCCAAGTGATGCTTTTAGTGGGCGGTAAGTATGTGGCAAGTCAGAATGAAAGGCCTGTTTCTATTGGTCACTTTTGCTTGACACAATAGTTTGGCCACACCCACTGTGCCAGAGAGCGAGGTTGTGTTGTGACTAATGTCGTGATCTCCTTCAGAACACTGTCAAGTGCGTGCAGCTAGATGCAGCTTTCAAAGATTGTCAGTAGTCCTGGTTGTTGTTTATATGTTCTGCACCCTATTACCAAAAATTAACTATGGCTTTACTACAAATAAAATAAAACATGGTTACTAGGCTATACATTTACAAGTCAAATAGTTTCGAAAGAGATGAGTTTTCAGCAGTCGCTTGAAAGTTTTTAGGCAGTTGCCATTTCAGATAGCGGTTGGAAAGATCATTCCACCAGCCAGGAACAGTGTAAGAGAATGTTCTGGAAAGTGATTTTGTGCCTCTTTGTAATGGTACAATGAGGCGTCACTCAATTTTGGATCTCAAACTTCTGAAGGGAGTGTAGATTGGTAGCAGTGCGTGGAGGTAGGCGGGCACTGAGCCTGTGGCTGTTCTATATGCTAGCATCACATCTTGAATTTGATGCAAGCCGCAACTGGGAACCAGTGCAGGGTGATCGGGTGATAAAGAGAGGGGTGACATGGGCCCTTTTGGGCTCAATGAAGACCAGTCGTGCTGCTGCATTCTGAATCATTTGTAGAGGTTTGATTGTGCATGAAGGAAGCCCGGCTAAAAGAGCATTGCAGTAGTCCAGCCTAGAAATGACCAGGGCCTGGACAAGAAGTTGTGTGGCCTGCTCTGCTCTGGACCTGGTCTTTCTGATGGAAGTCAGCTGGTCATCAAAGATTACACCAAGATTTCTGGCAGAACTTGATGGGGTAATTGTTGATGAACCTAACTGGATGGTGAAGTCAAGCTGTAGAGTCGGAGTGGCAGGGAAAACAAGGAGCTCAGTCTTTGTCAGGTTGAGCTGTAGGTGATATTCTTTCATCCACGCCGAGATGTCCGCTAGGCAGCCTGAGATCCATGCAGCTACCACTGGATTATCTGGTTGAAATGAAAGATAGAGCTGAAAGTGCCTGTGCCTGTATGATGGGCCCTGGTGATGTAGTGTATATGGAGAAGAGGAGGGGTCCAATAACTAATCCCTGAGGAACTCCAGTGACCAGATGATGTGCTTTGGATACCTCCCCTCCCCAGGCCACCCTGAAAGACCTACCTGTAAGATAGGATTTAAACCAGCTGTAGCAAATTTAGCTCAAAGGGAAATGTATATAAATAATTACAATTAATTATGATTAATTACAATTACTTATATCAGCTGCCAGTAGTAACTGTAGCAGAATCAATTTTCCATCAACTAATCTGTTCGCTCAGCGAACATTCAGTATAATCTTTATATCAACTCTAAGAAATGATATTTTCTTGGCCACAGAAAATAACTTTTTTAAAGTACCATTGCATTAGAGCAAGTAGCTCGAATTGGAATCGTAAAGGGACATTAATTTGCAAGGCAGAATCAGAATCAGAACTCATGTAATTTGTGCACAATAGTTTATTAACGAAGGACTAACACATAACTAATCTAAACAAACAAATATGAAATCACTCATACATGGGGGAATGGTCAGTGAGAAGCAGTTATAGAGAGACAAGGAAATGAAGCTATGAAAAGAGTCAGTTAACCACCTGCTGTGAAACCATCAGTGCTGTCTACAGCTTATACTAAACCTCTGTTTGTTTAGTTAAATGTACGATACTTGCATTGCCTTGGTCATTGAACAAGTGTCCAAATGCAGTCTCTGAAAGTCTTGATGGTTTGGAGCAGTGGTGGTTTTGGAATTGCAATCACGTTCTTCCGGGTCTGAAGAGTGATGAATTCCAAAGATGTCCTGACTCGTTGGTGACTGGGAGTTTCTTCCCATGTGAAAAGTGAAGAAGAACCAAGAGCTGCGAGGGACCCAGCTGAAGTCCTGTGATCTTTGGGGAATGGAAAGACAAGGCTGCAAGGCCTGGCACACGCTTAGGGAAGTCCTGAAGAGTTCTAGCTCATCTTCTTAGGTTCTCCAAGAACCACCGACTGGCTGAGGCGAGTCATGAAGATGAATTCCAGGGTTGAGTGGAACTGTCTGGCTCTTTGTGGTCGAGAGCCACAGCTCTGTATGTTGGGCCTGTCGGGCCCGCCGGGCACGCCCTGTGCCGGCTCAGGCTCCCCGTGGGTTCCTCCACACGGGCAGCAATCAGAAGATGTTGCAGACAAAGGAAAAAGTGAAGAGAGAGAGAAGAGAGAGGGGTCGATGTCTTTAAACTCTCTGGAGGCTGTGCCTCCAGGAGGTCCATGAACCAATGGTAACTTTCACCTTTGGAGGGAAAGTTTACGACTCTTTGTCTGTGAGCATGGTATTTTGCATATGTAATTTGATTGGGTGTTGATGCAAAAACTACTAAGGTTTCTTAAAACACTAACATGTTGCAAAGGTATCAACATCTAATTTACACCATCTTTTAGATCATCAAAATACGAACTCAAAGAGTCCAAGCATGACATAGGTGGGTTATACTACTAGTCATAAAACAGTAGAAAGACAAATACAAATACAACAGACAAAATTAAAATACAATGCAGTAATACTGTACACAATGACCTGGGCTATGTGTGATAGGAAGGTCAAAGAAAGGTTTGTCTGTGAATGAGTAGGAAAGAGTCCATTTCTATAGGCATTGTGTCTTTCCTATAGAGAAATGTAGTGTGCTCCGTTTGCATTCCTTGAGGCCATAAAACCTGTGATATCAGATCGTTGTCCTGGCAACTGAGCCCTTTTGGGGTGTTAGTTGCTTTGGGGGGGTTGTCTCCAGAGCTCCAGCATGTAGCTGGCCTGTTGTGTTTAAAGACTATTTGTTAAATGTAACAATTAATGTATGTCTGATTGGTCCAGACGCTACACAGCGAAGTGGAATTCCTGTGATGCCCAGCGATGGGAGGGTGGACAGAAGGATCTGATGATTCACTTTGTCAGAAGCAGCAGAAAGATCCAGCAAAATGAGTACTGATGATCTGGAATCAGCTTTTGCAATCCGCAAGGCTTCAGTGACTTCAGTTGCTATGAATGGAAGGAGAGAGATCGGTCTAAAGTTATCTATAAGTGAAGTGTTTAATGTAGGTTTTTTGAGCAGTGGGGTTACCCGAGCCTGCTTGAATGCAGTGGGGAAAGTGCCTGTGAGGAGAGATGTGTTGATGATGTGTGTAAGTGCTGGTAAGAGTGTAGGAGAGATTGCTTGGAGAAGGTGAGAGGGGATAGAATCTAGTGGGCATGTTGTAGGATGGCTGGAGAGGAGAAGTTTGGATACTTCTGCCTCAGAGAGGGGACAGAAGGAGAAGAGTGGGGTGTTAGCTGTGGATGTTGTCAGTATTAGTTCCTGTACGTGTGGAGCTGAGAACTGGCTGCTGATAGTGGTAGTTTTGTCGGTAAAGAATGTGGCGAAATCATCGGCTGTTATAGAAGTGGTGGGAGGTGGTGTGGGAGGGCAGAGGAGCAAATTGAATGTTTTGAAGAGGTTACGTGTGTCTGGAGCATTGTTGATCTTGTTGTGGAAGTATGAGGATTTGGCAGTATGGACTTGAGCAGAGAAGTATGAAAGCAAAGACTGATACATACTCAAGTCAGATGGATCTTTAGGTTTGCGCCATTTTCTCTCTGCTGCCCTGAGTTTGGACCGATGTTCGCGGAGAACATTGGATAACCAGGGGTTAGGAGGGGTGGCCTGTGCTGGCCTGGAAGAGAGAGGACATATATTGTCTAGGCAAGAAGTTAAAGTAGAGCATAAGGTTTCAGTAGCTGCATTAACTTCTAGAGATGAGAAAAGGGTTGTAGAGGGAAGAGAGGACGACACTACAGAGGAAAGATGGGAGAGTGAAAGGGAGCATAGGTTTTGTCTGAAAGGAACAGGTAGAGGGGTTGGAGGCACACTGGTATCAAGATGTAGGTTACATGTAATGAAGAAATGGTCTGAGATGTGTAGGGGTTTAACCGAACTGTTGTCTGCAATGCAACTGCGTGTGTAAATTAGGTCTAGCTGGTTGCCTGATTTGTGTGTGCTTGTAGTTACAAGCCGTTTGAAATCAAATGAAGCTAGGAGTGAATGAAAGTCTGCAGCATAAGGCTTGTCCAGATGAATGTTAAAGTCACCAAAGACTAGAAGTGGACTGCCATCCTCTTGGAATGGGGACAGCAGCCCATCCAGCTTGTCTAAGAAGTTGCCCAGTTGACCAGAAGGGCGGTAAATGACGACAACGTGGAATTTAATTGGAGCTGTTACCATAATTGCATGAGATTCAAATGAGTTATAATTGCATAGCAGAGTGGTTAGAGAATTTCCATTTGTTAGAAATTAGTATTCCAGTACCCCCACCCCTCCCAGTGTGACGAGGGGTGTGAAATAAAAGAGAAGTTATTAGACAGAGCAGCAGGGGTTGCTGAGTCTTCTGGACGAATCCAGGTCTCAGTCAAGCCCAGGATACTAAGTGTAGATTGTATGGAAAAAGCTGAAATTAAATCTGCTTTGTTGACAGCTGACTGGCAATTCCAGGGGCCGACAGTAAAAGAGAAAGTTTCAGTGTAGGCAGTGACGACAGGGCGAAGGTTAGTAAGATTGAGTTGTCATCTGCATGTGATGTTAGAGCTTTGTGTGGAGACAACAGGAATGTATTGAAAACACATGATAGCGGTGAAAAAAGAGGGCAAGAAGGGAGTGTATGAAGGGACAGTAAGAGGAGTACTTAAGGGAGTCTGCGTCAGCTCGCAGATAATGGATAAATACACAAGCAAATGATACTGGAGTGATAACAGCTGGACACGCCTACTTACTTAAGCCAAAAGTCTATAGCTATGCAAATTGCTCGAATCGAAACTAAAAGCGAGATGCTTCGCACTGAAGTGCCCGCAGGAACTGAGCAATAGTAATTGCAATAAGTACAATCAAAACTGCTAATTAAAATGAAACATCAACAATACAAATAGGTAGAGAACGAAAAAATACTTTCTAGCAGTAGTTAATCATTTAAACAGCACCTATGGAACTAACGTATTAAGCAAATACTTACCCGCTGCTGCTGCTGCTGCTTTCTCCGTGGACTGCAGTCGCTTCTCCCATGGTAACCACAATTAAAAAAAAAAAAAAAAATGCTACACTAACCATAGTTTCCCCATGGTATTTGTAGTAAAACTGTGGTTATACAAATGGTAATACAGTACAGACCAAAAGTTTGGACACACCTTCTCACACTTTCAAAGTTTTCCCAATTTTTCGGACTGACTGACCTTCATTTCTTAAAGTAATGATGGCCACTCGTTTTTCTTTACTTAGCTGCTTTTTTCTTGCCATAATACAAATTCTAACAGTCTATTCAGTAGGACTATCAGCTGTGTATCCACCTGACTTCTGCACAACACAACTGATGGTCCCAACCCCATTTATAAGGCAAGAAATCCCACTTATTAAACCTGACAGGGCACACCTGTGAAGTGAAAACCATTTCAGGTGACTACCTCTTGAAGCTCATCAAGAGAATGCCAAGAGTGTGCAAAGCAGTAATCAAAGCAAAAGGTGGCTACTTTGAAGAACCTAGAATATGACATATTTTCAGTTGTTTCACACTTTTTTGTTATGTATATAATTCCACATGTGTTAATTCATAGTTTTTATGCCTTCAGTGTGAATCTACAATTTTCATAGTCATGAAAATAAAGAAAACTCTTTGAATGAGTGAATGAGAAGGTGTGTCCAAACTTTTGGTATGTACTGTATGCCAAAAAAAAAAAAAAAACTTTGAAACCGACTCTCACCAAAGTAAGAGACAAACTCAGTCAAATGTCTTTTATAAATTTATTCTTTGAAAAGAAGGTCAGACAGTTATACAGAAACACAGGTTACTGCAGAGTGCAACCCAGAAAGGAGGGCTCACTCCAATTTATATCTCTTCCCTAGCCTTCAAGGTTACATCTCCTAAATGGTAACTTTCCACACATATTAAGAGTCAGATAAATACATTCAGCTACGTCATACTCCCAAGAATCAAATCTTTATATTTAGGGCCCTGATACCCTTCTCTCATGTCATTCTTATAGCAGGTTTAAATAAAGCAGACCCTTACTTGTCAAGTCTTTTTAAAAAATCAGTTATTTCTGTAACAAAAATAGTCGTAGCAATATTTTTTTATTTGCAATCTTTTATTATTATTATTATTATTATTATCATTATGCTTATTATTATTTAATTAAATAACAGTTCAATTAGTTTTGCGCTCAAACATAGTATATTTGATTGCATATAACACAAAAGAAATTCCATTTATTGACAGGAGACTGGAAAAAGCGTCCCAGTGTGCCGAAAAGCTTGCAAAAAGATTTACAATGATCCAAATGTCAAGTCAATAATAATAATGATGATGATGATAATAATAATAATAATAATAATAATAATAATAATAATAATAATGATAATAATAATAATAAAAGAACAGTTACTCTGCGCTGTCACTGTGCAAAAATGTTCATCTTGAGCTTTTAAAAATATGTAGATTATACACTGTAAAATCTAATTAGTTGGGCTTACTTAAAAAAAGCATGCAAACCGATTGCCTTAAAAAAAACTAAGTCAAGTGAAATAGGAATAGTATGTTGTACTGACAAATGTTTAGTTAGTCTGGTTTACTTACACAAGAGTTCTAGTAACTAAAAAGGAACCGTAGGGGGTACTTAATCATTTACTTTAGGTTCACTCTTGATTGAGTATAGCTACTCACTGACTCCCAAAGTGCATTGCGGCATAAATAAATTATGCAATTGCTTTGTTTTACTGTTGTTGTTTTTATTTGCTAATTGTATTTACTGACTTGTGTCAGTAGTAGCACAACAAAAAGAGAAAATAAAATAATATAATGGTTATTGTCACAATTAATAAAAATTATTACAATTGAATTGTTACCATTGTTGTGATTCATGTGCTAAATGTTGAAGTTTGTGACTTGAGCACATCACCACAAATATTAAAGCACTGTCTCAACCCAGTAAAGTTTCTCAAGGTGTTTATGAAGAACAATGAAATTGTAATAGATCATTAATAAATATAAAAAATACATTAGCTAAAGTATTAAAAGATTTAGCTAATTAGAAAATCAGAATTAAAAGGTTATCTTCTAAAAGCAACCTATACTATTTCTTCCTTTGAAATAAAAAAATTATGACTTCATGTTGCACTGCTGCATCAATAGGAAGAAAATTGTAATAAGAAAAACAAAGCTCCAAGTGCCCAACCGAAGGGAACATTAATCACTATAATGGTAAGTAAAAACAAAACAAAACAAAAAAGACACACAAACAACATTTGATGAAAATTAACATCAATTTATGAAGTCAGCTTATGTGACGTTTTCTCAAATATATAGTTGTATTGAAACAACTTTCAAAATGACTTTGGGAAATGAGTGAATGTAACTAATGATAAACTAGATAAAAAGTTTGTTAGCAAACTTTAAGTTGGCTTGAGAAAGCCTAGCCAGTAAGTTTTAAGTAGTTTTAAAAGCTTTTAGTTTAAAGAAAGTTTAAAGGTTTTCAGTTTGAAATAGTTTTAGTTTGATTGATAAAGTTTGAAGATAGATAGGCTAGATAGATATAAATAAAGAAAAAAAGAAAAATTAGTTAGAAAGAAAAAGAAAGAAAGAAAGAAAGATTAGTTAGAAAGAAAGAAACATTAGTTAGAAAGAAAGAAAAAAGAAAGATTAGTAAGAAAAAGTAAGAAAGAAAGAAAAGTAAAAAAGAAAAGAGAAAGATTAGTAAGAAAGAAAGAAAAGTAAGAAAGAAAGAAAAGTAAAAAAGAAAAAAGAAAGATTAGTTAGAAAGAAAAGTAAGCAAGAAAGAAAAGAAAGATTAGTTAGAAAGAAAGAAAAAGAAAAAAGAAAGATTAGCTAGAAAGAAAGAAGAAAGACTGGTTAGAAAGAAAGAAAGAAAAAAGGAAGAAAGATTAGTTAGAATGAAAGAAAAAAGAAAGATTTGTTAGAAAGGAAAGAAAGATTAGTTAGAAAGATTAGATTAGTTAGAAAGAAAGCATGTCGCTAGCATGGTTTTAGCATGATTAGCAAGTCGTCAACATGATTCTAGCATGACTAGCAAGTCGCTAGCATGATTTTAACATTACTAGCAAGTCGCTAGCATGATTTTAGCATTATTTTAACATGATTAACAAGTCGCTAGCATGATTTTAGCATGACTAGCAAGTCGCTAGCATGATTTTAACATGACTAGCAAGTCGCTAGCATGATTTTAGGATGACTAGCAAATCATTAGCATGATTTTAACATGACTAGCAAGTCGCTAGCATGATTTTAGCATGACTAGCAAGTCGCTAGCATGATTTTAGGATGACTAGCAAATCATTAGCACGACTTTAGCATGATTAGCAAGTCGCTAGCATGATTTTAGCATGACTAGCAAGTCGCTAGCATGATTTTAGCATGACTAGCAAGTCACTAGCATGATTTTAGCATGACTAGCAAAGTCGCTAGCATGATTTTAGCAAGTCACTAGCATGATTTTAGCATGAATAGCAAGTCGCTAAAGATGATTTTAAAG